>NW_017670647.1:499767-521148 GCF_001879085.1 Nicotiana attenuata | reverse complement strand
GCCTCCCAAGTACATAAGACTGCCACCATCTATAGGCCCTGCCCTCCAGCTGGGAAGTAGTAAAGGCAACCCCATGCGACTCTAATATCCTCATATTTGTGCAGTATATCCCTCCACCTATCAATGAAATCCTCGGCATCCTCATGACGGTCACCTCCGAAGATATGAGGGTGTAGCCTAGTCCATCTGTCCAATAACTTTTGCGGATCGACGTTTGCAGCTGGTCTGGCTCGGGTACTACTGCGGCAAATGTCTGGGCCCCATCCGCGGCTCGTGTGCCCAAAGTCTGATACTCTGCGACTGCATGCCTAGGAGCCTGAGCAGTAGGGGTCTGTACTCCCCCTACCACCTAAGATATGGCTGGGTTTGCTAGAAATAAACTAGCCTGGGTCATAGAATCCATGAACCGCAACATACAGTCCATGACCTCCTGAAAGCTCGGTGCTGTCATGAAGTCTGCTGGGGTAGGCTCTACTGTGGGAACCTCGCCCTTCTCCTCAACAGTAGGATCCCCTGCAGTATCGGCCGGTGGTGCATCTGGGGAAGCTCTAGGATGCCCTCGTCCCCTACCTCGGGCCAGTATCCTCCCCCGGCCTCAGCCTCAGCCTCTAGCAACGGGGGGAGCAGCTCCTCCCGGATCAGGAATGTCCGTTGTGCACGTCCACCATCTGTGAGAGAATAGAAGAAGGAAATTTTGTGTACCATTAACTGCATGATAGAAGATTAATAAAGAGTAGTTTCCTAACACCCTATAGCCTCTCGAACATATGTACAAATGTCTTTGTACCAATCCGCAAGACTCTATTAGGTCTTCCCATGACTTGTAAGGCCTACGTGAAACTAGTGCTTTGATACCATGTTGTCACACCCCAAGTTCCATTATAGGTCGTGATGGCGCCCAAGACTATTGTTAGGCAAGCCAACCCCATCAACTAGTGAGTTCTTATTTATTTTAGTAAATAATCCCAACATTTGCTTAACTTAAATTTAAAACAGTCAATAATTAACCAATTCATAATAATAGGAATACAACCCAAAAAAATAGTCTACTAATGTGTGTACCAGGAACTAGTGTCACAAGTACGAGGGAAAATAGTAGAATGCACAAAATACAACTATCCTACTGCTTGAAATAGAATAGACAATAATATCAAAAGGAGAGACTCCGGCATGCTGCTAAACGGCACAGAAGGGTGCATCTCAGCATGAGATCATGATCAAGTATCAGGGATGCGCGCTGGACGGATAGCTAGATGCACCTGTCTCAGATCCTGTACAGTTAAGTTGTGAGGCCCCGTAAAATTTTTGGCTCATAAACCAGAATCTTGTGGTGTCGGCTCCGGACACGTGTTTGAATTTTGTGAATGTCAGTTCTGCGGTGCACTATGCGACCGCAGAACATGAATGCGGACCGCATTCCTGTCGCAGACCCAAGAATCCTCAGAGTTTGGGGGGCAATTCTGCGGTCCAATCTGCGGACCGCATTTCAACTCTGCGATCGCAGAATGCGACCGCAGATCTTGCTCGGTTTCTATTTTTCTAAATTTTAAAACCCGACCCCTTTTGTAATAAAACACCCAACCCCTCATTCTTTAACGATCTTCTACACAAAATAAGAGAGAGGAAGAGAGGGTCTTGAGAGAGAAAGTCATCTCCTCCAAAATTTGATTCTTCAAAGCTATCCGGGCCGGGAAATCTCAAACTTATCTTCATTTCCTTTCTCTTGCAGGTAAAATCCCTAACCCTTTTCATTGAATTTCAGGTTTAAATTAAGGGGCGGGGAGTCTCATGCATTGGTTCTTGGAAATAATGGCAAAAATTGTGCATGCGTGTTTATTAAAACCTAAAACCTAGTGGGGGTAATTGGGTGGGAGCAGAGACTTATGCAAAGAAGGGATTAATAACCTAAGTATGTTCGGGTAGTGGTTTTGAACCTTGAATTCTAAGTTACGAGTATTAATTTGTGCACTATATTGCCGTTGCTAGATTTTCGGTGAATTGGAAGTAGAAATTAAAAAGGGAATTCAACTCCAGGTATGTATGACTAACTTTAACCTTTGTAAAATCTCCATGCTTGGTGTCCAAATACTTGGTTTGTGATATCTTCATGGACTAGTTGTGAAGTTGAACTCTTGTGAGTAGTATGTGTTTTCTTGTGTAAACCATTTGTGAATTCATGTCAATGTTGTGCCTTAAACGTTGTTGGTTAAGACGTCCGATATGGTTGTGTAAGTAAATGGCAATAAACCAAGTTGTAATTGGAAATGTGTTATGTGGTAAGAACCGTGGAATAAATGATGGAAAGGAATCGAAAAATTGGTGATACTGAAATAACTGTGGTAACACCCTTTGTGGCTAGCTGTGGAAAATTATTGCTGTGATTTAAATGGTACAACGGGCTGTTGAAAAAGATGGAAATGGCATTGATAGTCATATAAACTCTGTGTGAGTTGTGTTGTTGTTCTTTGAGATGTGTTGCTGTTGTTATTGGGATTTGTTGTTGTATTTCCTGAAACATGTTGCTGTTCTCCTTGTAAATTGTTGTTGTTGTTGTTGTTGTGCTATTGTTTGTGAATTGTGATTGTTCGGTGGGATCGGGTTGCACGCCGTAACACGAAGTAATAAGGTGTGGGTTGTGGTGATAAGGGTGACCGAGGTAATAAGGATGGAAAGTGATCGATATCACTATTGAAATAGAACATGAGAACATTGTGAAATTGAAAATGTGGAAATGATGATGGGGAAAAGGAGAGATTGTCAACTTGTTTGCCTTGATTGTCTTTCCTTGTGTGTATTGAATTGTTGTTTCCCTCTATTGTTGTTATTTGTGTATGGTTTGAGGTTACTCTGGGTAAAGTTTGTTATACATACCAGTACAATTCAAATGGACTGACGTCCCTTTTTCCGGGGACGCTACATTCGTGTTATGATTGTAGGTGGATCCGTAGCAGGTACTCCAGTCCACCGATCGTAGCTCCCCTTCGTCCTCCATCAGCTTCTTGGTGAGCCCCTTTCCTCTCGGGGCCCTGCGTGGCTTAGGTCGCTTGTTTTCGGAGTCTTATTTTTATTTTGTGTAAGGTATAGCCGGAGCCTTGTTACCGGCAAATACTATATTATCCTGTTGTACTATTAGAGGCTCCGTAGACAGTAGATGTGGGTTTAGAGCTTGTGTAAGGCTATGTTCATATGTTGGGCAAAGAACTTGTAATTTCATAAACTATTAAGTACGCATGTATGTCTTGAAAAAGAATGTTCTAACTTAATACGGCTAATTCTTGGAATATTGAGTAAGGAATACATGGGGTGACATGTGGGTTAGGAAAGGCATCCAGGTTCGCTTGGCTGGGGCTACCCGGTCGGGCGCCGGTCATGTCCCTCGAATTTGGGGCGTGACAATTGTGTAATTACTTTGATCCATTCATCTGTTACTAACAAAGCATGATTCGTTTCTATTAGCAAAAGGAAAATTAGATATGGAAGCTAATGATGTGAACAATTCCTATAATGTTGGAGCACACAATGAACGTGAGGATGTGTTCCAACGTGATGATTCAACAACTAGCGAAAATCGCAATGAAGTAGATGAAACAACTCTAGTTTGCGAAGATCAAAATTCTAGTCACGTGAGAGGTCCAACTCCTGATGATGCGGATGACAAACACATTGTTGAAACGGCCAAAATACTAAGAGAGAAACTAAGGAAAATTATGAATCACCTCTCAAGACAAGACCGGGTGATGACAGGATTGAAGTAGGAGCTTTCGGTTTCTTCCGATAACTCTAATGGACGAGTTCAGATTCCTTCCAGTGTCCTTGCAAATGAAATAGTTCAAAGAATCGGTAATGACACTCTAAGGGAGGAGTTCAATTTTAACGAGGCAGGAGGACAGGTAGTGGATTCGGTAATGACAACAATGCCAATGATCCTTTCAAAATCGAGCTCATGAGACTCATGAGGGATGGATTAGATTCCGAGACTGCCACCTGTGCTAAAGGGACCGTATTCCCAGAAGTATACAAGTTGTCGTTCAAACCAAGTGCGGACCTAGAGTTGATTCCAAATAGTTTTAAGATGCCGAATTTTTCGAAGTATAATGGGACTTCGGATCCACATGAGCATATCACGACCTATATTATGGCTATAAAGGGAAATGACTTGGACCAACATGATATCGAATATGGCTTGTTGAAAATTTTTGGCAAAACCCTGACGAAAGGTACTTTAACTTGGTATTCCCTTTTACTTGAGAATTCCATTGAATCTTTTGAAATGCTTGCAAATTCTTTTATTAAAGCTGCTTATGATGGGTCAAGAAAAGTCCAAGCAAGGAAGGTGGATATATTTAGAATAGCACAAGGAGAATGTGAACTATTGCGAGAGTTCGTGATCCTGTTTCAGAAGGAAATAATATTGTTGCCAGTAGTACCGGATGAGTGGGCAGCTAAAGTGTTTAGAAAGGGTCTCAACCCATTGAGCTCCGATGCCTCCTGGAAATTTAAGGGAAGTTTGTTTGGGCAGATATCCACAATCGCTATGAGTCAAAAATTAGAATAGAAGATGATTACCTAAGTTCCTCGGTGTCTTCCAAAGGACGTAGTCATTATTGAAATCAAGAAAGGGTTAAAGCAGATGTTGATGCAGATCGGAGATCTTCCAGAGGTTGCTTTTAGCCTTACGAAAGGGCCGATGTGCGAGAAAATAAAGGTTTTCTATCATCAGATAAGTTTGCTTCCAATATAAGAATGTCGGAGTAGCAGAAATTTGTAGGAGAAAAAAGCATCAAGGTCTCGATATTCAACGTATCCCTAGTTATCCGACTAAAGCTTTAGCATTAATTTAGTAGAGTTGGTGGCGATTATGAGAAATATTAAGGAGGCTAGGTTTCTAAAACCAATTCCATCAGATCCTAGTAAGAGAGATCCTAATTTATGGTGTGAGTTCCATGGAACACATGGTCACCAGATTGGGGACTGTCAGCACCTATGTTAAGAGGTTGCAGCGTTGTTGAAGAATGGTCACCTTAGAGAATTTCTAAGCGATCGGGCCAATAATAATTATGGAAACAATTGAGATGTTGGGGAGCCAGCAAAACTAGCTACAAGATCTAGTCACATGACAATAAACATGATTTTCGGTGGTGACGAAGTAAATAGGGTGACATTTTCAGCAACAAGAAGATGAAGATATCGGTAACTTATGGCAAGAGGATCCGAGAAGCTTTAGATGATGACATCACCTTCACAGAAGACGATGTTGATGGATTTCTTCTACCGCACAATAATGCTTTGGTAATATCTCTTAGTGTCTTAGATTTTAAAACTAAATGTGTGTTGGTTGATCCGGGTAGTTCAGTCAATCTCATAAAACAGAGAGTTTTGGAGCAAGCGAAGTTAACTGGAAACATAGTTCCGGCAACAAAGCTTCTGGTCAGGTTCAACCTAACAAGTTTACTGACCCGGAGAGATATCCTATTGCTAATGCATACAGAAGGTGTAACGAAGACCATACTTTTCGAAGCGGTAAATGGCGATATGGGGTACAATGTGATCCTTGGAAGGTCGTGGATACATGAAATGAAAGTTGTGTCATCATGCTGAAGTTTCCCATAACAGAAGCGGTCAAGCAGATCAGAGGAGATCAATCGGCTGCAAGAGAAATGAATGTTGTTACCTTGTCTAGTAGCAAGAGGAAAGAAACAAGCAAATATCAACTACAGGAGTCGGTGCACTCTTCCACCCCGATTGAGTATATGGAGAAGATGAGTCATCGGATTTTTATCAGGTACCGAGGTCTTTTCAAGTACCAGTGGAAACAGATGCTACCAAATAAACTGCCGAAGAGATCGAATACGTGGACTTGTTCACAGAGTTCTTAGAAAGAAAATTCCACTAAGTAAAGGGGTTGAGTCCTGAACTCAGATTAAAAATTATGAACTTTCTTAAATCTAACGTTGATTATTTTGCATGGTCACACTCAGATATGATAGGAATTCCACTAGAGGTGGTTGTCCACAAGCTGAGTTTGGATCCCAACTTTCCTCCGGTAAGGCAGAAGAAACGATAGATAGCGGAGGTAAGAAACAAGTTTGTCAAAGACGAGGTAACCCTGTTACTGAATATAGGTTCAATTCAAGAGGTGAATTATCCAGATTGGCTAGCTAACGTAGTAGTAGTATGTAAAAAGAATAATAAATTTAGAATGTGTGTAGATTATAAAGATTTGAATAAGGCATGCCCTAAGGACTCTTTCCTGTTGCCAAACATTGATCAAATGGTCGATGCTATGGCCGAGCATGAGTTAATGAGCTTTCTTGATGCGTATTTTGGTATAATCAAATTAGGATGCACTTGGAGGATCAAGAAAAAACATCGTTTATCACAAATTTTGGCACATACTTCTATAATATGATGCCTTTCGGGCTTAAAAATGTCAGAGCCACTTACTATAGGCTCGTTAATAATATGTTTGAACAAAAAATTAGTAATACAATAGAGGTGTATATTTATGATATGTTGGTAAAGTCTCTTAATGCAGGTGATCATCTATCTCATCTACAAGAGACGTTTGGCATTCTGAGAATGTACAACATGAAGCTCAATCCTGAAAAATGCACTTTCGGGATTCTTTTTGGAAAGTTCTTGGGGTTTCTGTTCTCAAAGAGGAATTAAAGTAAACCTCGATAAGATTAAAGACATCGAGGATATCCCAGATCATCTAACTAGTGTGAAGGAAGTACAAAGGTTGACCGGAAGGTTAGCGGCTCTAAGCAGGTTTATCTCAAGGTCTTCGAAGAAATGTCATCATTTCTTTTCGCTTTTTAAAATGAAGAACAATTTTTTATGGACTCTGGAATGCTAGAAAGAATTGACACACCTAAAAAGGTACTTGTCTCGCCCTCCTTTATGGTCAAAACCGAAGGAAAGAGAGCAACTGCTAATCTATCTGGAGATTTCGGAAGTAGCAATAAGTGTTGTTCTGGTCCGAGAGGAGGAAGGTACAAAATTTCCTATTTATTATGTTAGTAAAGTTTTATCGGTAGCGGAGACACGTTATCCACACCTTGAAAAGTTGGCCCTAGCTCTTGTAGTCGTTTCTCGAAAGCTTAGGCCTTATTTTGAATGTCATCCCATAGCCGTTGTGATAACTTTTCCCTTGAGGAATCTTCTTACCCTGAATCGGGTCAATTGGCTAAATGGGCAGTCGAATTAGTGAATTCGACATTTACAAACCCAGGATTGCAATAAAGTCACAAGTTTTGGTCGACTTCGTAGTTGATTTTTGTTCCGGACTGATGCCTTCAGCGGCTAAACAGGCAGTGTATGTATTGGGGACGGTATCAGGTGTTTGGACTTTGTTTATAGATGGAGCTTCCAATGTAAAAGGGTCCAATCTCGGGATAGTATTAATCATTCCTTCAGGAGAAACCCTGAGACAGGCCATTAGAATTGTACCATTAACTCAATGAAGACGTGTACAAGGCTTTGGTTGCAGGACTTCACTTAGCTCGGGGAGTAGGCTCCAAGGTTATTGAAATAAAGTGCGACCACACCTGGTAGCGTGATAAGTTGGTATTTTACCAACTTATCTTGTCTTTAAGCCTATATTTTTGCTATGTTTGAGTGATAAAATTACGTGTTTAATGCCATTTACATCTATATTACAGGTTCTATGTGATTTAGAAGTGATGTTGAAGAAACCAAGTGAAACGAGTCAAAAAGAAGCTAAAAAGAAGAAAATCTGGGAAAGGGCCTCAGTTGTCGCAATTGCGACATATTTACGGGAAATGCGAGCGAAGCAGTGATGGGAATTGCGAGATGTTTCTCGCAATTGCGAAGAAAAGCCATTCAGGCAGTCTTCGCAATGCGAAGACTACTTCGCAAATGCGAAGATTCAACTAGGCAGTCAACCTTCGCAAATGTGATGTACCGATCGCAAATGCGAAGATGCACAGTGTAGCCATAGTTCGCAATTACGAACCTTTGTTCGCAAATGCGAAATCGCGATTCAGTTCTGGGCAATTCTGGAATTTCACATTTTTTGGCCCCAAACCATTTAATACCCAAACCAGCATATCTTTTGAAATATCTTTGGCATATTTTCAGTGTTAGGACTAGAGGAGAACCAAGTTTTGGAAGCTAGGGTTTGCACACACACTTGGGTCTTGAAGATTTGAAGCTTTTGGTTGAGAGTTTCTTACTCATTTATGCTTATTTCTTTATTTCCTTGCTTTGTATTGTATATCTAAGTGTGTAGTATTTTATCCAACACTTGAATCTTGTTTATGGGTATATTCATATTTAAAGTGTGGATTAAATACCTTGTTGTGCTTATGTATTGAATGATTTTTATCCTTTTATGAAGTGAGTTATTGTTACTTTAATTATTATTGTTCTTTAATGTTTCCAAAGGCAGCTACACCATGATTCCTCTACATGAGGCTGCCATAAGGGCATTGTGAGGCGCAGAGGAGTGATTATATAGCCAAGGCATAGAGGCAACACTACTGGTGCTATTGTCCCCCTTATTGTACTCTTCCTATGTGGTTCTTTTTTTTTTGCTTGTTATTATTAATAAAACTAGCCCTAGGCACCTGCCTAGTGGATTTGCTTAAAAAAAAGGGATTAGCTAACCCTATTCAGTTCTGGGCAATTCTGGAATTTCACACTTTTTGGCCCCAAACCATTTAATACCCAAACCAGCATATCTTTTGAAATATCTTTGGCTCATTTTTCAGTATCTAGGGCTAGAGAGAACAAGGTTGGAAGCTAGGGTTTGCACACACACTTGGGTTTTGAAGATTTCAAG
This sequence comes from Nicotiana attenuata, assembly GCF_001879085.1. Classification (NCBI taxonomy): domain Eukaryota; kingdom Viridiplantae; phylum Streptophyta; class Magnoliopsida; order Solanales; family Solanaceae; genus Nicotiana; species Nicotiana attenuata. Next base: position 512,342 of record NW_017670647.1, on the reverse strand, counting down.
CTTATGGTTAAGGATTTGTTACCCATTTATGTTTATTTCTTCATTTCCTTGCTTTAAAGTGTGTAGTATTTATTTCCAACACTTGAATCTTGTTTATGGAAATATTCATAATTAAAGTGTGGATTAAATACCTTGTTATTCTTATGTATTGAATGATTTTCATTTATTTATGAAGTGAGTTGTTGTTTCTTTAATTATTCTTGTTCTTTAATGTTTCCAAAGGGATTAACTAACCCTAGGACTTGCCCATTTACTCCGAATTAATTTTGGAAAATATAATTTGGGGTTGGAAAAGATTAATTAACAAGAACTTGAGGCGTTAACCCTCATTTTATAGATTCTACCTAGGGATAGGATTGAACTACTTGTAGCCATATCCGGGTGTGATTAATCTCCAAATTGTTTTAGGAATAATTCAATTAGGAAGTCTTATTAGTCTTTGGAAGAAGCTAATTAAGAATTATTATCCGTGGCTAATTAACATAAACTCGCTCATATTTGTTGAATCATGAAATACATTGGATCGTTACTTAGTGTAATTCCCGATGCATCTATACTTGTAGACATTGATCAATTTACTTGCTTTCTAGGTTAGTTTACATTTTCGCATTTAGGTATAGATATTTTCTCAAAACACATTCTAAGTGTTTGGCATTGCATAAAGAGTGATAATTCTCTTACATTCCTAATCGCCTACATATTGTTCTCTGTGGGATTCGACCCCGACTCATAGTTGGATAAATTATATTGCATGCGACCGTGTCCAATTACTTATTAGTAGTGGATTTGGACGTCATCATATGAACCATGTGTATGGAATTTTTGACATCAGGGTGGAGCACATGCAACAATATTTGAATAAGGTTCAAGTATTACTTTCATGGTTCAGGGAATGGTTAATTATACACATTCTGAATGAAGAAAACGTTAAGGCAAACACGTTTGCCAATTTGGGGTCATCCACGGAAATGAAAGGAGATGATTCTAGGGAGGTCGTTCAACTGTTGCATTCAGTATTGGACGTGGACAAATATTGTGAAGTTAACTCGACCAATATAATTTGGGATTTGAGGAATGAGTTTATAGAGTATTTAAGGCATGGAAAATTGCCTGAAGATTTAAAAGCATCTCGAGCACTACAGACTAAAGCAGCTCGTTATTATCTTGTTGACGTTCAATTGTATAGGAGGTCTTTTCAAGGACCATTAGACTGATGTTTAGGGACATCAGAGGCTGACTACGTGATGAGGGAATTTTATAAAGGAGTGTGCGGGAACCATTCTGGTAAAGAGAAGAGTCTTCATTTTCTTTTTAGGAGAAGGTTGTTGTCACGACCCCAATCCCGGTCGTGATGGCGCCCAACACATTGCTAGGCAAGCCCGACCAATTATCAATCACAACCCCTGTAGTATAGAGTTCATTACCAATTAACAGGGTTAATTACCATTTCCACATCAACAGAAGTCTGAAACAGAAGATAAAATATGCGGAAAACCATAACAATATCTCTACAATAGCCCCACCGATCCGGTGTCACAAGTCAAGAGCCTCTATTACAAGTTTTAAACAGCCTAACACAAAGATAGTCTAGAATATGCTGAAAGGTAAAAGATAGAAGGAGAAATCGGGTCTGCGAATGCCATGCAGCTACCTCGATAACTCCGGTGGATGATGATCAGCAAGAAAGCTCTCACTATGCCTCGGGAACACCTGGATCTGCACGCAAGGTGCAGGGAGTAATGTGAGTACTCTGACTCAGTGAGTAATAATCATAAATAATGGCTGACAGTAAGAAATCACGTAAAGGCATTAAGCAGTTCTATATCAAAGCAGTAAATCAACTTAAAGCAACAAAATAGTGAAGAAGTCAAGTGAAATCTCTTAGATCAGGTAAAACAGGTAGCTCATCAGGTATTTAACAAGTATTAATCCATTCCTCGACACAGTAACCATATATCTCTCACAGTAACCGAAATCAAAATGACCGCTGTGGCGTGCAGCCCGATACGTACATCGCTGTGGCGCACAGCCCGATCCATACAAATAGTCGACTGCGCTCACTAGGGGTGTGCAGACTCCGGGAGGGGCTCCTACAGCCCAAGCGCTATATTGCTGCGGTGCGCAGCCCGATCCATATATATGTATTTGCTGCGGCGTGCAGCCTGATCCATAATGTATATATAACATCCTCACCATTTGGGTTCTAAACCCCTCTCAGTCATTATAATCACAGCCTCTCGGGCACAATAATATAAGGTAGGGGTCTCAGCCCACATATTTCTTTCAATTAGGATTAACATTTCCAAAACCGGTTCATATTGTATTAAACAGTTAGAAACATGACTGAGGATATGGTTTTTAACAAGTAAAGTGAGGAAAATCAGTCATAATGCCCCTAAGGGTTCTACAAGTCGGCACAAGGCCCCAAACATGGCAACTAGCCCAAATCACAATGATAAATATTAAATCTCAGTAAAAAATGTGGAGAAATCATCAATCTGGACAGACCAACTCACAATCCCCAGTAGTAATGGACCCCACGCTCATCATACAACGTGTGTCTCACCTCAACATAGCACTACGTTGTACAAATCCGGGGTATCAAACCCTCAGGACATCATTTACAATCATTACTCACCTCAAACCGGCCAAAACTCTAGCTCGCTATGCCCTTGCCTCTCAAATCGGCCTCCTCGCGCGTCGAATCTGACCAAAACCAGAGCGAATATGTCACAATATGCTAAGGGAACAAGACCCAAGCGAAAACAATCAAAAATATCAAAAATCTCGAAATTAGCAAAACTCAAGCCCCGGGCCCACTTCTCGAAACTCAGAAATTTTAACACCAACGGGTTCCTTATCTCGCCACGAGTTCACACATATCAAAAACACAAGAATCGTAGTCCAATTGACCCCACGAATCCTTAATCTTAGCTCTCTTAAGTTCAAGCCCTAAACCTCTATTTTTTTCCATAAATCCCTAAATTTTTCAGTACCAATTCATGAAATAACACCATAGGATTGTGTTTTGAGGTCCAAAACTCTTACCTTATCGAAGTTCCTTGAAATCCCTCTTCAAAATAGCCTAAGAATCTCCAAGTCCGAAGTTAAAATGAATTAACCCTTCAAAAATAGTGAAGAAGAACCTTTTATACCTTCTGTCCAGTCGAAACCGCATCTGCGGTCAATTACCCGCTTCTGCGGAAATATTCCGCATCTGCGGAGATTCATTAAAACTCCGCCTACCGCATGTGCGGCCCAGTAGCCGCGTCTGCGTCTCCGCAGGTGCGGTCCTTCTTCCGCATCTGCGGCTCCAGGCCTTCCCTGCCCCTCCGCTTCTGCGATACCAAACCCGCATCTGCGATACCGCACCTGCATCCCCAAGCCGCAGGTGCGAAAATACCAGCAACAGCAAAAATCTGAGATTTGCCCAAGTCCAAAACTACCCGCTTAGCCATCCGAAATCACCCCGAGGCCCTCGGGACCTCAACCAAAAGTACCAATACATCCTAAAACATCATTCAAACTTTTCCAATCATAAAAACACCTCAAACAACACGAAAACCAAAAAATTACATCGAATTCAAGCCTAAGTTCTTCTAATACTTCCGAAACACGCATTTGATCAAAAACCCAACCAAATCACCTCCGAATGACCTGAAATTTTACGCACACATCCCAAATCACCTAACGAAGCTACAACAACTCACGGAATTCCATTCCGACCCTCAGATCAAAATCTCACCTATCAACCGGAAATCGCCAAAATACTAACTTCACAAATTCAAGCCTAATTCCCCGCCGGACTTGCAAAACCACTTCCGATCACACTCCTAAGTCACAAATCATTCCCCGAAGCTAACCGAACCATCGGAAATCACATCCGAGCCCTCTAACTCATAAGTCAACGTCCGGTTGACTTTTCCAACTTGAGCCTTCTTTAAAGAGACTAAGTGTCTCATTTCCTTACCAAATCCACTCCAACCACAAACCAATCAACTCGACCACATAAAACACGGATAACGAAGCATAAAGAAGCAGAAATGGGGGAAACGGAGCGGTAACTCATGAGACGACTGGTCGGGTCGTCACATCCTCCCCAACTTAAACAAACGCTCGTCCTCGAGCGAGTCAAGAAACATACCTGAAGCCTCAAATAGGTGAGGATATCTGTTTCGCATCTCCTGCTCGGTCTCCCAGGTAGCCTCCTCTACAGGCCGACCTCTCCACTGCACCTTCACTGAAGCTATATCCTTCGACCTCAACTTTCGAACCTGACGACCCAAAATAGCCACTGGCTCCACATCAAAGGTCAAATCGTCATCCAACTAAACCGTGCTGAAGTCCAACACATGAGATGGGTCCCCAACATACTTCCGGAGCATAGAAACATGAAATACCGGGTGCACACTCGACAAGCTAGGTGGCAAAGCAAGCATATAAGCCACCTCCCCAATCCTCCTACATACCTCAAAAGGCCCAATGAACCGCGAACTCAACTTCCGTTTCTTCCCAAATTGCATAACACCCTTCATGGGCGAAACCTTCAGCAATACCTTCTCACCAACAATGTAGGATACATCTCGAACCTTTCGGTCCGCATAACTCTTCTGACGCGACTGCGATGTACGAAGCCTCTCCTGAATCACCTTTACCTTCTCTAAGGCATCCTGAACCAAATCTGTCCCCAACAGCTTAGCCTCGCCGGGCTCGAACCAACCAACTGGAGATATACACCGTCTCCCATACAAAGCCTCATACAGAGCCATCTGAATACTCGATTGGTAGCTGTTGTTGTAGGCAAACTCGGCAAGCGGAAAAAACTCATCCCATGAACCTCCAAAATCAATGACACAAGCACGCAACATGTCCTCCAATATCTGAATAGTATGCTCGGACTGTCCGTCCGTCTGAGGATGAAATGCTGTGCTCAACTCCACCTGAGTACCCAACTCTTTCTACACGGCTCTCCAAAACTGCAAAGTAAACTGAGTACCCCTATCTGAGATGATGGAAACCGGAACACCATGCAACCGAACAATCTCCGGATATAAATCCCTGCCAACCGCTCTAAAGAATAGGTAGTATACACAGGAATGAAGTACATGTCACGACCCCAACCCCGGTCGTGATGGCGCCCAACACATTGCTAAGCAAGCCCGACCAATTATCAATCACAACCCCTCTCGTATAGAGTTCATTACCAATTAACAGGGTTAATTACCATTTCAACATCAACAGAAAGTCTGAAACAGAAGATAAAATATGCGGAAAACCATAACAATATCTCTACAATAGCCCCACCGATCCGGTGTCACAAGTCAAGAGCCTCTATTACAAGTTTTAAACAGCCTAACACAAAGATAGTCTAGAATATGCTGAAAGGTAAAAGATAGAAGGAGAAATCGGGTCTGCGAATTCCATGCAGCTACCTCGATAACTCCGGTGGATGATGATCAGCAAGAAAGCTCTCACTATGCCTCGGGAACACCTGGATCTGCACGCAAGGTGCAGGGAGTAATGTGAGTACTCTGACTCAGTGAGTAATAATCATAAATAATGGCTGACAGTAAGAAATCACGTAAAGGCACTAAGCAGTTCTATATCAAAGCAGTAAATTAACTTAAAGCAGCAAAATAGTGAAGAAGTCAAGTGAAATCTCTTAGATCAGGTAAAATAGGTAGCTCATCTAGTATTTAACAAGTATAAATCCGTTCCTCGACACAGTAACCATATATCTCTCACAATAACCGAAATCAAAATGACCGCTGCGGCGTGCAGCCCGATCCGTACATCGATGTGGCGCACAGCCCGATCCATACAAATAGTCGACTGCGCTCACTAGGGGTGTGCATACTCCGGGAGGGGCTCCTACTGCCCAAGCGCTATATTGCTGCGGCGCGCAGCCCGATCCACATATATATTTGTTGCGGCGTGCAGCCCGATCCATATAAGTATTTGCTGCGGCGTGCAGCCCGATCCATAATGTATATATAACATCCTCACCATTTGGGTTCTAAACCCCTCTCAGTCATTATAATCATAGCCTCTCGGGCACAATAATATAAGGTAGGGGTCTCAGCCCACATATTTCTTTCATTTAGGATTAACATTTCAAAAACCGGTTCATATTGTTTTAAACAGTTAGAAATATGACTGAGGATATGGTTTTTAACAAGTAAAGTGAGGAAAATCAGTCATAGTGCCCCTAAGGGTTCTACAAGTTGGCACAAGGCCCCAAACATGGCAACTAGCCCAAATCACAATGATAAATATTAAATCTCAGTCAAAATGCGGTGAAATCATCAATCGGAACGGACCAAGTCACAATCCCCAGTAGTAATGGACCCCATGCTCATCATACAGCGTGTGTCTCACCTCAACATAGCACTATGTTGTGCAAATCCGGGGTTTCAAATCCTCAGGACATCATTTACAATCATTACTCACCTCAAACCGGCCAAAGCTCTAGCTCGCTATGCCCTTGCCTCTCAAATCGGCCTCCTCGCACGTCAAATCTGACCAAAACCAGAGCGAATACGTCACAATATGCTAAGGGAACAAGACCCAAGCGAAAACAATCGAAAAATATCACAAATCTCGAAATTAGCAAAACCCGAGCCCCGGGCCCACTTCTCAAAACTTAGAAATTTTAACACCAACGGGTTCCTTATCTCGCCACGAGTTCACACATATCAAATACAGAAGAATCGGAGTCCAATTGACCCCTCAAATCCTTAATCTTAGCTCTCCTAAGTTCAAGCCCTAAACCTCTATTTTTTTTTCCCATAAATCCCTAAATTTTTTAGTACCAATTCATGAAATAACACCATAGGATTGTGTTTTGAGGTCCAAAACCCTTACCTTATCGAAGCTCCTTGAAATCCCTCTTCAAAATCGCCTAAATATCTCCAAGTCCGAAGTTAAAATGAATAAACCCTTCAAAAATCGCGAAGAAGAACCTTTTATACCTTCTGCCCAGTCGAAACCGCATCTGTGGTCACTAAACCCGCTTCTGCGGGACCGCTTCTACGGAAATATTCCGCATCTGCGGAGATTCATTAAAACGCCGCCTACCGCTTCTGCGGTCCAGTAGCCGCGTCTGCGTCTCCGCAGGTGCGGTCCTTCTTCCACATCTGCGGCTCCAGGCCTTCCTCAACTCCACCGCTTCTGCGATACCAAACCCGCATCTGCGATACCTCACCTGCGGTCCCCAAGCCGCAGGTGCGAAAATACCAGCAACAGCAAAAATCTGAGATTTGCCCAAGTCCAAAACTCCCCGCTTAGCTATCTGAAATCACCCCGAGGCCCTCGGGATCTCAACCAAAAGTACCAATACATCCTAAAACATCATTCAAACTTGTTCCAATCATCAAAACACCTCAAACAACACCAAAACTAACATATTACATCGAAGTGAAGCCTAAGTTCTTCTAAAACTTCCGAAACACGCATTTGATCGGAAACCCAACCAAATCACCTCCGAATGACCTGAAATTTTACGCACACATCCCAAATCACCTAACGAAGCTACAACAACTCTTGGAATTCCATTCTGACCCTCGAATCCAAATCTCACCTATCAACCGGAAATCGCCAAAATACTAACTTCGCCAATTCAAGCCTAATTCCACACCGGACCCCCAAAACCACTTCCAATCACACTCCTAAGTCACAAATCATTCCCCGAAGCTAACCGAACCATCAAAAATTACATCCAAGCCCTCTAACTCATAAGTCAACGTCCGGTTGGCTTTTCCAACTTAAGCCTTCTTTAAAGAGACTAAGTATCTCATTTCCTTACCAAATCCACTCCAACCACAAACCAATCAACTCGACCACATAAAACACGGATAACGAAGCATAAAGAAGCAGAAATGGGGAAAACGGAGCGGTAACTCATGAGACGACTGGTCGGGTCGTCATAGTTGTTCTGCTTTCGGTTCGAGGCATTCATCCTTATTTTCTTCTTCTTTTACAGCTTGCTCTTTGGGTCCCGAATACTTGGATCTAGTTTTTGAAGAGTCAGAGTGAAAAGGCCTAGAAAAATTTCGCCAAGGAATTTAAGGTTTCGAGGTAAGCTCATGTGTTTGAAATATATAGAAAATGAGCCACGGTGTGAAAGTTTTGGGTTGTACAATGCATTGAGAGTTAGGAGTAAATTGTTGCAGAAAATGACCTTTCTGCAGTCCATTTTGCGACCACAAAAACACTCCGCGGACCGCATATCCGTAGCGGAGTGAAGCTGAGAATTGGCAATTTTAAAGCACCATTCTGTGGCCGCAGAATGATTTTGCTGTCGCAAAAGTGATTATGCTATCGTACAATCGGTCGTAGAATGATTTTGCTGTAGCAAAAAAAATTCTGCTGCGCACAAAACGATTCTGCTATAGCACAATTCTACCACATAATTGACTTCGGGGGTGAATTTTAAAACTTTTTATATCCGATCCAATTTTTATATAAGACCTTAAGGGGTCAATTTAGAAGGTAAAATGTGATTCTTTTAGAGAGAGTAGAGAGCTATCTTAGAGAGAGAAAGAGAAGACCTAGCTATTTTGTTCATCAATTCTTGCTCAAGGCTTGAAGATTTCACAAGATCTTAATAGGTAAGATTCTACTCCCTAGCCCTAAATTTTGGAATTTGGATTAAAAGTAGGTCATGAGAAGTATGATTCTTGGGTGTGAGAGTATTATGTGTACATGTATGTACAAATAAGATTTGTGGGAAGATTGTTGAGCTCAAATGGGTAAAGATTGGGTTGTGAAGTGAAGAAAATCTTGTGGAAGAACCTTGTAACCATTTTGCACACCTAGTGTTTGATGAAATGCTTAAGTGAGGCGAACCCATGAATATCTTCCTAATTATAGTTTACTTTTGTTATGTTTCTAAATAGATTGAAGTTGCTAAAATTTCCGGAACATCGTAGTAATGTAAGGATAGCTCATGAAAGGTATGTTGGCTAAACATCTCTCTAAGAATTGAATCCTACGGTGTTCATTAAATTTATGTAAGTCCCGAGTTGTTCATTATAAAATTAGCTATTCCGAATAGGCTAGTATTGAAAGATATATGTTAAATATGTATTTCGAATAAGCAAAGTGTTGTGAATTATGTATTCAAAGCGTGTTCTGAATGTTCCTATCGCGTGATGTTATCTTTTGGGAATGTGTACAAGAATGATATGTGTATTAAAATGATATTTCTTTGAGTCGTTAAGAAGGTTGTTATGCCAAATTGTGTGAGAAAATATCAATATGCTTAAGACTCTTTATTGCTCATATGTGTACCTAAAGTCTTGATTGGAAATGTCTTATTGTTGATAAAATATAAAGATGTTTGGAAGTGAAATAAGTAAACTGGGAATATAAAGTATGGCCAACGTGCCAAGAAAGAAATTATATTTGTGGTCAATGGTGCCGATAAAATGAAATGATCAATGTGAGAAAGGTTATGAAATGAGCCTTGATTCAAGTATTTTAAATGACTTTGAAAATAGATTTGCCTAAAAGCTTATGTACTCAAGTCCTGCCGAAATGTGATTGTTTTAACTAATGACATGTCTTGTAAGTATTCCCAACGTGTTTTGAGCTCTTGCATATTCATGAGTTGAAATTGTGTATTGCCCTCTTTGGGGGAAAAGTATTTCAAGAATAAATGGTGTGTTCCTTGTTTATGATTTTAACTTGCGCTTCGATTGCCAATCATTTTACTCTATTTATTGGAAAGAAATCTATTGTGTTTTATAGTCTTCATTTCTAATGAACTTAAGGTAGTGATTTCCGGAATATTCTATATATTGATATTTATGATGATGACCCATGAAAGGAAAGAAATGAAAGTGTGGAATATGAAATACAGCCATTGTACCATGGAAGAAGAATCATATGTATGGCTCAGAGTGCCAAAGAAATAATGATGTTGTAAGTGGTTAAAAGTACCAATGAAGCTATATTCGATATGAAAGGTCATGAGGTAAATGAAATCCATATTTATGTTTCCTTTGTATGCAAATAAAAAATGTTTTCCCCTTATTTGGGATGCGATTTGATGTGACAAAGTTATTCCCCTTATTTTGGGATGAGATTGATGATAGAAAAGGATGATGTCTCACATGAGATGGCCTAGCCTACTGGATCATGATCGGACGCCATACTGCACACATGGTGGTGACTGTATTGAAAATTGTAAATGAAATTGTAATTGTGGTTGATGTCTCACATGAGACGGCCTAGCCGATTGGGTCATGATCGGATTCCATGCCGCACATGGTGGTGATTGTGCTGGAAATTTTAATTGAAATTGTGTTGTGGTTGATGTCTTCAAATAAGATGGCCTAGTCGATCGGGTTGTGATCGGACTCCATGCTAGATTCACGGTGGTATATTTGCACTGTCACACCTCCTTTTTCCACTACACCCCCGGAATAGGGTATAATAAAGGGAGTTATTTCCAACTTGAAGTGACAATCGAAACGGGATTTATTTTTAAAAATCAGAGTCGCCACTTGGGATAAGTTTGGCTTTCGGTGTCCCAAGTCACCGGTTTATCTTGAATCCCGAACCGAGGAAAATTTCGACTTCCGAATGGAGTCTGCGAACCAGAAATTCTAAGTAAGGAATTCTGTTGACCCGAGGGAAGGTGTTAGGCACCCTCGGATCCCGTGGTTCTAGCACGGTCGCTCCACTGTTGTATTTAATTTTATCTGATTTCAAAAACATGTTCTAACTTATGTGCTTTTATTAGTAACCCGCTTTTATTTTTATTTTTAATAGGAATTGCAACGTCGTGAAAATGCTTCTCGAACCACGTCGCACCAGTGCACCCGTGATTGTTGACACATTTCGACTTCGTTGAGATTTGGATTTGGGTCACATAAATGTGCACCCGAATTTAGGAAAGTAATATTATTAAAATACGCGCCTAAAGCAACTATGCATTTTGGCTTTGCGAGGGCCATGAAATTTGCTAAATGGCACGCCTCGGATTCTAACTGTTTTGAAAGAAATATTTGAACGGGGGCCAAGCATCTGAGACTTTATCGGGCTTGGCGCGCCTCAATTTATTCCAGCTTAACGGTTCTAAACTAATTCATGAGGGCCATGCACTACGAGTTATCTAATTATGGCTCACTTCAATCTATTTAATGGGCTTAATCCGCTAGAACTAAATGTGATTAAAGGCTTCCCTCCGACTGACTAATAATTCACACGAGGAGAGTTACTTATTTCGAGCAAAGGGATCAGTCTAGCACAAATGGACCGAGGGCCCAACTGATAAACCTGATGTGATTAAACATGGTTGCAGATTTAATGCATGAAGAAATCGGGCTCCAGGTGAAGCCAGGCCCAGCGACGTGCAATCAACATTGGGTCCAGCATGGGGCCCAGTGGTCCACAGGCGTAAGACTACTTTGAATTCCAAATTAATATCAATCCAAGTTGGCTCATGAGAGAGCCCAATTTTAACGCAGGCCAGCTTCAAACAGAGATGAATTCCCTGGTTCGATACCGCACAACAACACAAGGAAGTAGTCTTCGCGTTTGATTTTACAGCACAAGTTATTTTGCCTCAAGGGAATTAAACAATTTCTGATTGTAAAACACATTTCAATACCTTCCACGCAAACACCTTAATCCAAACATCAATATGAGCCTAATTTAAATTATAGCAACCATCTGGGAATCATTATTGAAACTAACACATAATTGTTCAAGTTACTTGCTCACTAAATGATATTTAGGACTTCTAGTTCTAACCTTTATATGTAATATTCAGACATTGAGAACATGAACTACAATCAATTCCAAATGTCTCAACAGTATCGAAAATAGTCTGGTCCAGTCTTAATTATACAGTCCAGATTTATACACATACAAATCGATTCTAAACTATGCTGTACAATTAAATTTAACGCCTATTTAACTACCAACACCCATAGTCCAGGCAGCATATTTCAGGATCAAATAAGTGAGTAATTGTATTCCATTTCAAGCTCAAAGTTACAGCAGAGTCGATTCGAGCGTGTACCTGGAAGTCAGTGATCAATAGGAAGAAGAAAGATCAGCAGCAGTAACAGTTCTCAGCAGCAACCCAGGAATAAGTTCAAAATTCAGTAATAAATCAGTTGACACAGCAAATTCAGGAACAGATTTGAAACTCCAGCGATAGATCAAACACAGCAACAATTTCTATCACTGAAGCAACCCAAAACCAGCTCGAATACCCAGAAATGAACACAGGAAAGCAAACACTCAAACTAAGATCACAGTTGACTCGAATCTCCCAAATCCACTGCCTAGATGGCTCAAACTGTCTTCAATCCTCAAATATTGAACAAAACACAAGGCAATTCAAGTAGCTTTCATCCTATATGAGCTAGAGAATTGAATTCAATGATCGAATCTGAAAATGACCTAAGTAACACTAATGTAACAGTAATTTTTTGGGATTTTTCTATTAGATTTCTATTGTTTTTGGATTTTTGAAGGTTTGAATTTCAAATCAGGCTGACATTGGAGTACGAAACTTTTGGGGAGGTAGTTTTGGAGCTGAAAAACTTGTGAATCAAGGC
>NW_017670647.1:449133-497317 GCF_001879085.1 Nicotiana attenuata | reverse complement strand
AAACTAGACTCGTTTTTTTTGTTTTGTTTGGCAAATTACACTATTCTAAAAGCAAGATTCTTTTTATATTTTCATTTTCAATGGCAAATAACAACTAATTTTCGAAATTAAAACCCTCTTTTTTTACCTTTTCTATTGGTGACAAAACCTTCTTAAAAAAAAACACTTTTTACTCTTTTCTTTCATTGTCTCAAAAATCCGGCAGCATTTCAGCACTATTTGAACATTGGTTTTTCTAAAATAGGTAACTAACTCTCTACACTGCTAATTTCTCTTTTTTTTTTCTTTCTTTTTTTTATTTTAATATTTCCCATATACTCAAAGCCGGTCAGCATGCGAGTCCAAAACAGATAAATGCACAAGTAGGATGCAGCAGGATGGTCCATTATTCCGGGCACACCTGTCCTAGACGGACCCAACCCCTGTGTTGAGTCCCCTAAGTCAAAATGCACGTGATGCAGATAAGCGTTCCTACTGGGGATCTGGCATGGGGTCAAGTTATTCTATGTTCAAAACCTGGGTATATGTTCTAGACTGTGTACCCAAGCGGACAACTTGAGTCGAGGAGGGGGCTACGTATCGGGAACCAAAAGGCCATCCGGCTTAGTGACTTGTCCGGCCTCTTTCTTATTTCAGGGTATTGACACTAACAGAATAGGGAGTCTCAACCAGTAAGCACATCCCCGGAGGTGAGAAGAGAAGGGTTTCGGCACAGTTTATATACAATCCAGATAATATCAAAGCGGTAAAAAGCAACATTTTGCACATTTAGCATGAAACATGTAGAAAAATCAGATATAGCCAAACACAACCATATATATAAGCTCAAATTCTGAACCCTGAACCAGAGATTCTGGGTTAGATCCCCAGCAGAGTCGCCAGAGCTGTCACACCTCCTTTTTCCACTACACCCCCGGAATAGGGTATAATAAAGGGAGTTATTTCCAACTTGAAGTGACAATCGAAACGGGATTTATTTTTAAAAATCAGAGTCGCCACTTGGGATAAGATTGGCTTTCGGTGTCCCAAGTCACCGGTTTATCTTGAATCCCGAACCGAGGAAAATTTTGACTTCCGAATGGAGTCTGCGAACCAGAAATTCTAAGTAAGGAATTCTGTTGACCCGAGGGAAGGTGTTAGGCACCCTCGGATCCCGTGGTTCTAGCACGGTCGCTCAACTGTTGTATTTAGTTTTATCTGATTTCAAAAACATGTTCTAACTTATGTGCTTTTATTAGTAACCCGCTTTTATTTTTATTTTTAATAGGAATTGCAGCGTCGTAAAAATGCTTCTCGAACTACGTCGCACCAGTGCACCCGTGATTGTTGACACATTTCGACTTCGTTGAGATTTGGATTTGGGTCACATAAATGTGCACCCGAATTTAGGAAAGTAATATTATTAAAATACGCGCCTAAAGCAACTACGCGTTTTGGCTTTGCGAGGGCCATGAAATTTGCTAAATGGCACGCCTCGGATTCTAACTGTATTAAAAGAAATAATTGAACGGGGGCCAAGCATCTGAGACTTTATCGGGCTTGGCGCGCCTCAATTTATTCCAGCTTAACGGTTCTAAACCAATTCATGAGGGCCATGCACTACGAGTTATCTAATTATGGCTCACTTCAATCTATTTAATGGGCTTAATCCGCCAGAACTAAATGTGATTAAAGGCTTCCCTCCGACTGACTAATAATTCACACGAGGAGAGTTACTTATTTCGAGCAAAGGGATCAGTCTAGCACAAATGGACCGAGGGCCCAACTAATAAACCTGATGTGATTAAACATGGTTGCAGATTTAATGCATGAAGAAATCGGGCTCCAGGTGAAGCCAGGCCCAGCGACGTGCAATCAACATTGTGTCCAGCGTGGGGCCCAGTGGTCCACAGGCGTAAGACTACTTTGAATTCCAAATTAATATCAATCCAAGTTGGCTCATGAGAGAGCCCAATTTTAACGCAGGCCAGCTTCAAACAGAGATGAATTCCCTGGTTCGATACCGCACAACAACACAAGGAAGTAGTCTTCGCGTTTGATTCTACAGCACAGGTTATTTTGCCTCAAGGGAATTAAACAATTTCTGATTGTAAAACACATTTCAATACCTTCCACGCAAACACCTTAATCCAAACATCAATATGAGCCTAATTTAAATTATAGCAACCATCTGGGAATCATTATTGAAACTAACACATAATTGTTCAAGTTACTTGCTCACTAAATGATATTCAGGACTTCTAGTTCTAACCTTTATATGTAATATTCAGACATTGAGAACATGAAATACAATCAATTCCAAATGTCTCAACAGTATCGAAAATAGTCTGGTCCAGTCTTAATTATACAGTCCAGATTTATACACATACAAATCGATTCTAAACTATGCTGTACAATTAAATTTAACGCCTATTTAACTACCAACACCCATAGTCCAGGCAGCATATTTCAGGATCAAATAAGTGAGTAATTGTATTCCATTTCAAGCTCAAAGTTACAGCAGAGTCGATTCGAGCGTGTACCTGGAAGTCAGTGATCAATAGGAAGAAGAAAGATCAGCAGCAGTAACAGTTCTCAGCAGCAACCCAGGAATAAGTTCAAAATTCAGTAATAAATCAGTTGACACAGCAAATTCAGGAACAGATTTGAAACTCCAGCGATAGATCAAACACAGCAACAATTTCTATCACTGAAGCAACCCAAAACCAGCTCGAATACCCAGAAATGAACACAGGAAAGCAAACACTCAAACCAAGATCACAGTTGACTCGAATCTCCCAAATCCACTGCCTAGATGACTCAAACTGTCTTCAATCCTCAAATATTGAACAAAACACAAGGCAATTCAAGTAGCTTTCATCCTATATGAGCTAGAGAATTGAATTCAATGATCGAATCTGAAAATGACCTAAGTAACACTAATATAACAGTAATTTTTTTGGGATTTTTCTATTAGATTTCTATTGTTTTTTTGGATTTTTGAAGGTTTGCATTTCAAATCAGGTCTGAAATCGGAGAGGAAATTTTTGGGGAGGATTTTGGAGCTGAAAAACTTGTTGTACAAGGCAAATGAATGCCTATTTATAGGCAAACTTAGGATCCAATTTTAGATTTTCATTTTACCCATTAGTCCCTATCTTAATTCTATTTTCTACCCCTTGTTTCTTGACTTGTTACACAAGTAACTACACCTATTTTATTGAAATCTATACTAAAGCCCACTCTAGAAGGGTCTATACCCATTACAATTCCTATTCTATCCTTGCCTTGGTTTTGATTTTACCAATCTTAATGAAACTACCCTTTTTCATGCCTAAACTACCCTTTGAACCCTCTTGGAATTACTGAGCTAAACCAGACCATTCCCCTATTACCGTAGTTAGAATCTGACTATAGTTAAACTAACTACTCTAATTTCGGTTATAACCAAACATTACCAATTAAGAAGATTTAAGTTGAACTAATTAATCAACAGCTTTTACTTAACACTAAACACTAAACTAGATTTAACCAGAATCACAAAACAAAATTGCTTCAAACCGTCAAACTCACGCACAAACCAAATCAGATCAAAGCGAATCAGAACAAAACTTCAAATTGAAATCAGGATAACAAATTAAAACAACACTGCATCAATTAACATGACTAAACTGAAACCCTACTGACGAACAATCAATAAGGACTTAAACTAAACTTAGAGCATTTGAACAAAACCTATTCTTAAACTAATGACGAATTTGAAAAACAATTTCATGTTATCAACTAATCATGGAGAAAGAACAATCATGGAATTACTTCACAACAACATGAGAAAAGAAGAAAACAGAGACAAAATTTGAACAAACTCACTGATTGCGACTCTAGGGTTCTGATGGCTCGTCACTTCAAAATTCGCCCAACTCCGGCGAGATTCGAGTGGTTTCAGGGACGTTTGAGGAGGACTAGTACAGGATTTAATTATGTGGGAGGCAAAGGGGGCCTCAGGGTATTGACTTGGGAGTGGTTGAAGCCGGCGCCGCCAACTTGAGGTGGTGGAGTTTAGGGGCGGCGGGCTAGGGTTTCCATAATCTGAGGCGATACAAGGGAATTTTGGGAAAACAGAGTGTGGTATAGGTATGGGGAAGGGAAGGCAAGGTTGGGGTGTGAATTTGGTAATGTTTGGGTGGCGGCGCCGCCGTGTGCGGCGGAGACGGTATTAGGGTTTTGCATATTCGAGCAGTTTGGGAGGGTTTTGAAGAAATCTAATGGTAGATTAGAGATGGGGAGGAGACGCAGTAGTGTAATTTTGGGGCTTATTGGATGATCGCCGCCGGCGGAGGCGATTTCCGGCCGGCGGCAAGCGGCAAGCGGCGGAGGACGGAGAGGTTAAGGTCTCTGATGAACAAGTGAGAGAGATGGGAGGGTGAGGGGGTCTGAGGGGGGTAGGGTAGTGTTAGGACATATTTATATCACAAAACCTAGGCAGTTCTCGTCCGTTGGATCAAAAGAATCGAGGGTTGTGATTAAATTGGGGGAAACGGCGTCGTTTTGGTAGGGTGGGGAGGCTGGACCGGGTTGCAGCAATGGCTTGGGCTGGTCTCGCTTGGGCTTGGCTGACTTTGGGGAAAAGAGCATTGGGCCTGGGTAAAAGAATAAGGACTTGGCCCAAACAACTCTCTTCTATTCCTTTTCTTTTCCCAAATTCTTTTTTGTTATTTTCTTTTTCCAAAATTAAAATGAAAAAAAATCTAAATTAATTCCTATACTTTAATTGACCTAAATACACTAATTAAGCCTAAATGATAATTATCAAAATTTAAAAAGGAAAACTACTAAAATCAAAAATTAACTCCAAAATTGCAAATTAAACTATTTTGTGATTTTTCCCATTTTATAACTAACTCACTAATTAATCCTAAAATGTAAAATTAAATCCTAAATTCAAATGCAACATACTTTTGTATTTTTCATGAATTAAATAAAATAAACATGCACAAACAAATGCAAACAATTAACACAAAAATGCCACAAAATTCAAAAAAATTGCAAATAATGAAAAGAAATTATTTTGTTTGAATTTTTGGGAATGATTCATATATAGGGCAAAAATCACGTGCTCACATGCACAGAGATTGTGATTGTGCTAGAGATTGTGATTGTAGTTGATGTCTTCAAATAAGACGGCCTAGCCGATCAGATCGCGATCAGACTCCGTGCTAAGTTCTTGGTGGTATTGTGAGGTTGGTTAGTACGTGTATATTTTGAACAATGGTATTGTGAACAGTGGTATTGTGAATAGTGGTATTGTGAACTGTGGTGAATCGGTACTAAAGGTCTTCTAACCAAAAATAATATTATCTTCGTATTTCGATCATCTTCACCGCCTTATTTTTGTATTTTGAAAATTGTTATGTGTTAACGTGACCTTTGGATATCATTGATTATTGCTTGTTGTTTAGTTGGTTGTCCCTTTCTTATATTGGCATTCTATTTTGAAAGAGGACATTTAGTCATACATACTAGTGCTATTCGACGGTACTAACGTCCCTTTTGCGGGGGCGTTGCATCTTTAATGGATGCAGGTGGTTCTACAACAGGCGGCATTGATTAGTGAAAGCAGTACACTCTCTTTCCAGCTGACTTGGTGAGCCCCACTTCATTTCGGGGGTCTTGTATGTTTTGTTCCTCATGTATTTTGTTTGAGGTATAGCCGGGGACTTGTTGTCGACACTATCATAGTTCTCTGTTGTATATGATAGAGGCTCCGTAGACATACTGTGGGTTGTGTGTTGGTGTTGGGAGAGTCAAATTGTCATTATGTATTTGAATCACGTGTTCCACGTCCGCTATGAAAGTGTATCTTTAATTCATGTGCCTATAAACCACGTTACAAATTCAACAGTATCTTTTTACGGGTTAACAACATGGGTGTTAGATGCCATCACAATTAGGTGAGATTTTGGGTCGTGACAATAGCCACAGCTATCACGGATAGAATCAAGTTGTGGATGTCCAAGCGAAAGAGTAGCTAGGCAGGAGTATTGCAATCATTTTGAATATTTCGAATTTTCTCGGTTGCTTGTTGTCAACTCTTAACGTAGACAAGGAAGGAACTTCTTTTATTAGGACTATCTAGAGTGTATGTAATTATAAATCATCTACTGCTACTAATAGGCTGATAGTAGTCTTTTAGACTTTTGTAATGGTGCTACTAATGGCATCATTATTTGTGATGACCTTACTCGTTTTGAAAGCAAATTCTGTGTACCGAGGCCTTAAAAACCTCTTTTTGTTTTACCTCGATTTGCGTGCACGGTCCGGGCAAAGCTTGTATGTGAAAACTAAGTAAAATATGGAAATTGGCTTTCAAAATTGAATAGAGTTGACTTGGGCCAACATCCTTGGTAAACAGACCTGGACCCGTGATCCGACGGTCTCGTAGGGTCCGTAGTAAAATTTGGGACTTGGGCATATGCCCGGAATCAAATTCCAAGGTACCAAGCCCGAGAAATGAATTTTTAAAGAAAATTGTTTTCTGGAAAATATAAAGGCTTTTAGAAGTGAATTGATGTAAATTCTTGATGTTATCGGGCCCGTATCTTGGTTCCGGAGCCCGGTACAAGTTTGAAATAATGATTAAGTTGAATCTGTAAAATTTGGTAAAGTTCGGAATTTGTTTGGTATAAAACGGACCTATAATTCAGAAAATAGTAATTTTGATTTTCTTGAGTGATTTCATGAATTTGAGGTTTAATTCATGGATGTTGATGTTATTTTGATGATTTGATCGTACGAGAAAGTCCGTATGATATTTTTTGGCTAGCGTGCATGTTTGGTTTGGAGCCCCGAGGGCTCGGGTGAGTTTTCGATAGGCCATAGAGTGCATTTAGACTTAGAAAATAACTATTGCAGGTTTAGAGAAGTTGCAGGTCTCTGAAGCCAAGCTTTGCGGTCCGCGGTGGGGTCATCGCGACCGCGGTGGGATTAATGCGGTCCGCGGTGAGCAAGGCCAGTCTTCGTGACCGCGCTCGATATTTCGCGGTCCGTGGTGGAGCCCCGCGACCGCGATCCTTATTCTGTGATCAGCGGAGAGGATCTGAGAGGGGTATATATAAACGAGCCTTTTCAGCTATTTTCATTTTTCAAAAACCTAAAAGATAAGAGGCGATTTTCCAAACACTCTTTCTTCCCCAAAACATAAGTAAGTGATTTTTAAACTCATTTCTTTCACTCCTTAACTTCTTTTTACAGGATCTCATCCTAGAATCTAGGGTTTTCATGGTGGAATTGGGAATTTTGGGTAGAACTTAGGAATATTGAAATTTGGGGATTTAGACCTCAAATTGAGGTCGGATTCCAAAACCAATTTTATACCCGGGCTCGGGGGTGAATGGGTAATCGGGGTCTGGTCCGAATTTCGGGTATGGACCAACCAGGCCCGGGGTCGATTTTTGACCTATTTTGAAAGTCATTTGAAAATCTATTTTCATGCATTAGAATTGATTCATTTAGCAGTTATTAAAAGTATTAATTAAATTTCGGCTAGTTACCAGCGAATTTGTGGTGGAAACAAGAGGTAAAGCGGTAGTTGAGGCTTGAATTGTGTTCGTGGCATCGAGGTAAGTGTTTGGTCTAACCTTAGCTTGAGGGATTAGGAGTTGCGTCTTATTTGCTACGTGTTAATTGTTGAGTATGACGTATAGGCATGGTGACGAGTATCTATAAGTTGGTGTCAAGCATGCCTGTGATTGATAAATGTGACTCTATTTCGTATTGTTCGTGCGTTATGTGATGATATCTATTGTTGAACAAGGCTTGCGGAAGTATTATTGGTAATTGAACATTGAAGAGCGTTGGCTCAAGTTTTGAATTGATTTGTGGAAGTATTATTGGTAACTGAACATTGTAGAGAATTGGCTCAAGTTGTGAATTGAGTTGTGAAGTAATTGTGGAAAAGAAAAGAGGTTTATGAAATTGTCTCCCTTGTCGGGTTGTTATTGGTTTTGATATTATCTCCCTTACCGGGATGTTATTGCCTTTAATATTGTTTCCCTTACCGGGATATTGTTGTTATGCTATTGTTTCCTTGCAGGGATTTTATTGGTTCCCTTGCCCGTATTGCTTTGTGATTGTTGTTTGGGTAAGGAAGAGTGTAAAAGCACGAAGGGTGATGTAGTGCATGATATTTGTGAGAGAGTGTTAATGCACGAAGGGTGATGTCGTGCCGATATTGTGAGGTTAAAGCACAAAGGGTGATGCCGTGCCGCACGAGGTATAATGTTGTGCCATCATATGAGTGATAATGCACGAAGGATAATTCTGTGCCGTGATTTTGTGAGGTAAAAGCACGAAGGGTGATGCCGTGCCAATTGTATCGATTCTTATGGTGAGGACGAGAGTAAAAGCACGAAGGGTGATGCCGTGCACTTGTCTTTGACTTTCCTGATTCTTGCTGATAATTGAGTTATGGTGTTCTTTACGTTTATTTATTGGTTTTCTGTTGTTACTTGATTTTATTGTGATGTTATTGATTCCCTTGCCGAAATTGCTTTGTGATTGTTGCTTGGGTGAGGAAAAGTGTAAAGCACGAAGGGTGATGCCGTGCATGATTTTTAGAGTGTAAAGCACGAAGGGTGATGTCGTGCACTTGTCTTGATTTCCAGATTCTTGCTGATGATTTAGTTATAGTGTTCTTTACATTTATCTATTGGTTTTATGTTGTTACTTGATATTTCCCCGCAGCATGTTTCCCCTTCCCATCTTTAACTACTAGTGTTTGTCAATATTACTTGCTGTATATGATATAACTGCACAGGTTTAATTGGTATTCTTGTCCTAGCCTCGTCACTACTTCGCCGAGGTTAGGCTAGGCACTTACCAGCACATGGGGTCGGTTGTGCTGATACTACACTCTGGACTGTGTGCAGATCCCAGTGCTGTAGCTTTTGGACCACAGTGAGGTTGCTGCTTTTAGTCCAGTGGCGGAGACCCGAGGTAGTCCTGCAGGCGTCCGTAGGCCTTGGCGTCTTCTTCTATCTTTCCATACTGTTTCTTTTATGTACTTCAGAAACAATGTTGTATTTATCTTTCGGACCCCTATTTGTAGTATTCTTAGACAGTCTGTGAGATTGTGACACCAGTTCTGGGTAGCTTATGTTTATGGATTGGTATCGGTATTATTATTAAATTGTTACATTTCCGTCTTTCGCTTTATTATTTCCGCTGTTCATAAAAGGTTAATTCACAATGGTTAAGGGATTAAAAATGAAAATGGTTAAATAATTGGAATAATTGGCTTGCCTAACTTTCACTAGTAGGCGCCGTCACGACTCCCGAGGGTGGGAAATTCGGGTCGTGACAAGTTGGTATCAGAGCTCTAGGTTGCTTAGGTCTCACAATTCACGGACAGGCTTAGTAGAGTCTGAGGGATCGGTACGGAGACGTCTGTATTTATCCCCTGAGGCTACATAGTTCAGGAGCAATTTCACTTCTATTCTTCTCTGTCGTGCGATTTTGTTCTCTCGCTGCTAAATTGAAACCTTTACTCCTGTTCTTTCGCGAATGGCTAGGTCATGTACCGCTTCTTCAGCCGAGCACCAGCACAGACCGGTGATAGATCAGCTACGTCTTCGAAGGCTTTGTGGAGGTTGGATAGGTTTCACCAAGCTCTTCACTACTACTCTTGGTGGTACATCTTCTGAGGATCCCCAGGATTATTTGGACAGCTGTCATGAGGTTCTACGGAACATGGGGATAGTGGAGATCAATGGGGTCGACTTTGCTGCTTTTCGTTTGTCTGGATCCACCGAGACTTGGTGGAGAGATTATCGTTTGGCTAGACCAGCTGGGTCACCAGCTTTGACTTGGGATCAGTTTTCTCAGCTATTTCTGGAGAAGCTTCTTCCTATCACTAAGAGGGAGAACAATCGGAGGCTGTTTGAGCGTCTCCAACAGGGTTCTATGACTGTCACTCAGTACGAGACCAGATTCGTTGACTTGGCCCGCCATGCTCTTCTTATACTTCCCATTGAGAGAGAGAGAGAGAGAGTGAGGAGGTTCATTGAGGGACTCATTCAGCCTATTCGACTGCAGATGGCTAAGGAGACGGAGAGCGAGATGTTCTTTCAGGATGCGACCAATGGGGCTAGGATAGTGGAGATGGTTCTGTCACAAGGGAGTGGTCAGGGGTCTGACAAGAGGCCTCGTCATTCAGGCAGGTTCAGTGGTGCCTCATCTGGAGGCAGAGATTCTTTTGGTAGGGTCCATCCTTCCAGGCTGTTTCATTCAGCGCTTCAGGCTTCTCACGGTGCTCCAGGTGGCCGTGGTTCTCATATTCAGTATTCTGATCAGCAGTGCTACAGTGCACCACCAGTTCCTATCAGTGCACCACCGCTCCAGAGTTTTCAGAGTGGCTATTCCGGCCATTAGGGTCAACAGTCTCAGTAGCCGAGGGCTTGTTATACTTGTGGCGATATGAGGCATATTACTAGATTTTTCCCTCGAGCACCGAGCAGCTCTCAGCATCTGGGTTCCCGTGCCATTGTTCAGGCACCGAGTGTTCCACCGCCCGCTCAGCCAGCTAGAGGTGGAGGTAGAGGTGCTAGAGGTGGAGGTAGAGGTATTAGAGGTGGAGGTCAGGCCGCTAGAGGTGGAGGCCAGCCAACAGAAGGCCGTCGCAGAGATATAGTTCAGAGTGGTGGGGCCTAGCCCCGATGTTATGCTCTTCTAGCCAGGCCTGAGGTTGAGGCCTCCGATGCAGTTATCACAGTGATTCCTTGAGTTCTCCTACGTATGTTTCTACACCAGTGGGTGATTCTATTGTGGTAGATCGTGTTCATCGTTCCTGTGTAGTTGTGTTTGGGGGTCTTGAGACTCGAGTAGACTTGTTACTTTTGGGGATATGGTTGATTTTGATGTCATATTGGGAATGAGCTGGTTATCACCTTACCATGCTACCTTGGACTGTCATGCCAAGACTGTGACCTTAGCCTTGCCGGGTTTACCTCGTTTAGAGTGGAGAGGGACTCCTGGTCATTCTACCCGTAGTGTCATCTCATATATGAGGGCTCGGTGAATGGTCGAGAAGGGGTGTTTGGCCTATTTGGCATAAGTTCGTGATTCTAGTGTTGAGGTTCCTTCTATGGATTATGTGCCTATTGTTCGTGACTTTCATGAGGTATTTCCTTCAGACTTGCCGGGCAAGCCACCCGACAGGGATATTGACTTCTGCATTGATTTGGCTCCGGGCACTCAGCCCATTTCTATTCTGTCGTATTGTATGGCCCCGCTTGAGTTGAAAGAATTGAAGGAGCAGTTGCAAGACTTTCTTGATAAAGGCTTTATTAGACCTAGTGTCTCGCCTTAGGGTGCGCCGGTGTTGTTTGTTAAGAAGAAGGACGGATCGATGAGGATGTGTATAGATTACCGGCAGTTGAACAAGGTTACAATCAAGAATAAGTATCCATTGCCGAGGATTGATGATTTGTTTGATCAGCTTCAGGTTGCCAAGGTATTTACGAAGATTGATTTGAGATCTGGCTACCATCTGTTGAGGATTAGGGCATCCGATGTCCCTAAGACATCTTTCCGCACTCAGTATGGGCATTATGAGTTCTTGGTGATGTCATTCGGGTTGACAAATGCCCCAGCAACTTTTATGGATTTGATGAACCGAGTGTTCAGGCCTTATTTGGATTCCTTCGTGATAGTCTTCATTGATGATATTTTGATCTACTCCCGCAGCAGGGAGGAGCATGAGCAGTATCTGAGAGTTGTTTTTCAAACTTTGAGAGATGGTCAGTTGTATGCTAAGTTTTCGAAGTGTAAGTTCTGGTTGGGTTCAGTTGCATTCTTGGGTCACGTTGTTTTAGCAGAGGGTATTCAGGTGGATCCGAAGAAGATAGAGGCAGTCAACAACTGGCCTAGACCCGCGTCGCTACAGAGATCTGGAGTTTCTTGGGTTTGGCAGGCTATTACCATCAGTTTGTGGAGGGGTTTTCATCTATTGCAGCCCCGATGACCAGGTTGACCCAGAAGGGCGCCCAGTTCAGGTGGTCAGACGAGTGTGAGGCGAGCTTTCAGAAGCTCAAGACAGCTTTGACTATGGCGCCAGTGTTGGTTTTGCCCACAGGTTCAGGGTCATATACAGTTTATTGTGATGCATCTCGTATTGGACTTGGTGCAGTGTTGATGCTGGATTCATGAGAAGAATTATCCAGTTCATGATTTGGAGTTAGCACCATTGTTCACGCGCAGAAGATTTGGAGGCATTATCTATATGGCGTGTCATGTGAGGTGTTCACGTATCACAAGAATCTACAGTATTTGTTCAAGCAGAAGGAGCTACATTTGACGCAGAGGAGGTGTTGGAGCTATTGAAAGACTATGATATCACCATCTTATAACATCCAGGAAAGGCCAATTTGGTGGCCGATGCTTTGAGCAGAAAGTCAGCCAATATGGGCAGTCTTGACTCTTGCGTATATTCCGGTCGGGGAGAGACCGCTTGGTTTTGATGTTCAGGCTTGGCCAATCAGTTCGTGAGGTTGGATGTTTCTGAGCCCAACCGTGTGTTAGCTTGCACAGTCGCTCGTTCTTCATTATTTGAGCGTATTCGTGATCGGCAGTATGATGATCCTCATTTGCTTGTCCTTAGAGACACAGTGCGGCACAGAGGTGCCAAGTAGGTTACAGTTGGAGATGATGGAGTTTTGAGGATGCACGGTCGCATTTTGTGTGCCTAATGTGGATGGACTTCGAGAGTTGATTTTAGAGAAGGCCCATAGTTCATGGTACTCTATTCATCCGGGTGCCGCTAAGATGTATCGGGATTTGCGGCAGCATTATTGATGGAGGAGGATGAAGAAGGATATTGTTGCATATGTGGCTCGGTGTTTGAATTGTCAGCAGGTAAAGTACGAGCATCAGAGACCTGGTGGTTTGTTCCAGAAGATTGAGATTCTTGAGTGGAAGTGGGAGCGTATCACTATGGACTTTGTTGTTGGACTCCCACAGATTCGGAAGAAGTTCGATGCAATGTGGGTTATTGTTGATAGGCTGACCAAGTCAGCGCATTTCATTCTTGTGGCGGTTTCTTATTCTTTTGAGAGGTTAGCTGAGATCTATATCCGGGAGATTGTTTGTCTTCATGGTGCGCCCGTGTCTATCATTTCTGACCGAGGTACATAGTTTACCTCATATTTCTGGAGGGTAGTTCAGCGTGAGTTGGGCACACGGGTCGAGTTGAGCACAGCATTTGATCCTTAGATGGACGGGCAGTCCGAGCGTACTATTCGGATTTTTGGAGGATATGCTCCGAGCTTGTGTTATTGACTTTGGAGGTTCGTGGGATCAGTTTTTGCCTTTAGCAGAGTTTGCCTACAACAACAGTTACCAGTCGAGCATCCAAATAGCTCATTATGAGGCTTTATATGGTAGGCGGTGTCGGTCGCCGGTTGGGTGGTTTGAGCTGGGAGAGGCTCGGTTGTTGAGTACGGACCTAGTACAGGATGCCTTGGACAAGGTTAAGATCATTCAGGATAGGCTTCGTACAGCTCAGTCCAGGCAAAAGAGTTATGCCAACCGTAAGGTTCGTGATGTGGCATTCATGGTCAGCGAGCGGGTGTTGCTTCGGGTGTCGCCTATGAAGGGAGTGATGAGATTTGGGAAGAGGGGCAAGCTTAGCCCTAGATTCATTGGCCCGTTTGAGATTCTTGATCGAGTGGGAGAGGTGGCTTACAAACTTGCGTTGTCGCCGAGTTTATCAGTCGTGCATCCAGTGTTTCATGTGTCCATGCTTCGGAAGTATCACGGTGATCCATCCCACGTGTTAGACTTCAGCACTGTCCAGTTGGACAAGGACTTATCCTATGAGAATGAGCCGGTAGCTATTCTAGACTAGCAGGTTCGTCAGTTGAGATCGAAGAGTTTCCCTTCTGTTCGTGTTTAGTGAAGACGTCAGCCTATTGAGGCAGCAACCTGGGAGTCCGAGTCTGGCATGCGGAGCCAATATCCCTATCTATTCTCTGACTCAAGTACTTCTTTCTATGTCCGTTCGAGGACGAATGGTTGTTTTGGAGGTGAAGAATGTGATGACCCATCACTCATTTTGAAAGTAAATTCTGCATTCTGAGGCCTTAAAAACCTCATTTTGTCTCACCTCGATTTGCGTGCGTGGTCCGGGCGCGTTTCCGGAAAGCTTTTATGTGAAAACTAAGTAAAATATGGAAATTGGCTTTCAAAATTGAATAGAGTTGACTTTGGTCAACATCCTTAGTAAACGGACCCGGACCCGTGATCCGACGGTCTCGTAGGGTCCGTAGTAAAATTTGGGACTTGGGCATATGCCCGGAATCGAATTCTGAGGTCCCAAGCCCGAGAAATGAATTTTTAAAGAAAATTATTTTCTGGAAAATATAAAGGCTATAAGAAGTGAATTGATGTAAATTCTTGATATTATCGGGCCCGTGTCTTGGTTCCGGAGCACGGTACAAGTTTGAAATAATGATTAAGTTGAATCTGTAAAATTTGGTAAAGATCGGAATTTGTTTGGTATAAAACGGACCTACAATTGAGAAAATAGTAATTTTGATGTTCTTGAGTGATTTCATGAATTTGAGGTTTAATTCATGGATGTTGATGTTATTTTGATGATCTGATCGCATGAGCAAGTCTGTATGATGTTTTAGGGCTAGCGTGCATATTTCGTTTGGAGCCCCGAGGGCTCGGGTGAGTTTTGGATAGGCAATGGAGTGCATTTAGACATAGAAAGTAAATGTTGTAGGTTCAGAGAAGTTGCAGGTCTCTGAAGCCAAGCTTTGCGGTCCGCGGTGGGGTCTTCGCAACCGCGGTGGGCTCTTCGCGGCCGCGGTGGGATTTATGCAGTCCGCGATGAGCAAGGCCAGTCTTCGGGGCCGCGCTCGATATTTCGCGATCCGCGGTGGAGCTCCGCGGCCGCGATCCTTTTTCTGCGGTCAGCGGAGAGGATCTGAGAGGGGTATATATAAACAAGCCTTTTCAGCCATTTTAATTTTTCAAAAACCTAAAACATAAGAGGCGATTTTCCAAACACTCTTTCTTCCCAAAAACACAAGTAAGTGATTTTTAAACTCATTTCTTTCACTCCTTAACTTTTTTTTTACAAGATTTTATCCTAGAATCTAGGGTTTCATGGTGGAATTGGGAATTTTGGGTAGAACTTAGGAATATTGAAATTTGGGGATTTAGACCTCAAATTGAGGTCGGATTCCAAAACCAATTGTATTCCCGAGCTCGGGGGTGAATGGGTAATCGGGTTTTGGTCCGAATTTCGTCTTTGGACCAAGCGGGCCCGGGGTTGATTTTTGACTTTTTTGGGAAGTTATTTGAAAACCTATTTTCATGCATTAGAATTGATTCATTTAGTATTTATTCATAGTATTAATTAAATTGTGGCTAGATACAAGCGAATTGGTGGTGGAAACATGAGGTAAAGCAGTAGTTGAGCCTTGAATTGTGTTCGTGGCATCGAGGTAAGTGTTTGTTCTAACCTTAGCTTGAGGGATTAGGAGTTGTGTCTTATTTGTTACGTGTTAATTGTTGAGTACGACGTATAGGCATGGTGATGAGTATTTATACGTCGGTGTCAAGCATGCCCGTGAGTCTTATACTTTGATAAATGTGACTCCATTTTGTATTGTTCATGCGTTATGTGATGATATCTATTGTTGAACAAGGCTTGTGGAAGTATTATTGGTAATTGAACATTGAAGAGCGTTGGCTCAAGTTTTGAATTGATTTGTGGAAGTATTATTGGTAATTGAACATTGTAGAGCATTGGCTCAAGTTGTGAATTGAGTGTGAAGTAATTGTGGAAAAGAGAAGATATTTATGAAATTATCTCCCTTGCCGGGATGTTATTGCTTTTGATATTATCTCCCTTGCCGGGATGTTATTGCATTTGATATTGTTTTCCTTACCGGGATATTGTTGTTATGCTGTTGTTCCTTGCCGGGATTTTATTGGTTCCCTTACCCTTATTGCTTTGTGATTGTTGTTTGGGTAATGAAGAGTGTAAAAGCACGAAGGGTGATGCCATTCATGATATTTGTAAGAGAGTGTTAATGCACGAAGGGTGATGCCATGCCGATATTGTGAGGTTAAAGCACGAAGGGTGATGCCGTGCCGCACGATGTATAATGTCGTGCCATGATATGAGTGATAATACACGAAGGATAATTCCGTGCAATGATTTTGTGAGGTAAAAGCATGAAGGGTGATGCCGTGCCAATTATATCGATTCTTATGGTGAGGACGAGAGTAAAAGCATGAAGGGTAATGCCGTGCACTTGTCTTTGACTTTCCTGATTCTTGCTGATAATTGAGTTATGGTGTTCTTTACGTTTATTTATTGGTTTTCTGTTGTTACTTGATTTTATTGTGATGTTATTGATTCCCTTGCCGAAATTGCTTTGTGATTGTTGCTTGGGTGAGGAAGAGTGTAAAGCACGAAGGGTGATACCGTGCATGATTTTGAGTGTAAAGCACGAAGGTTGATGCCGTGCACTTGTCTTGATTTCCTGATTCTTGCTGATGAATTAGTTATAGTGTTCTTTACATTTATCTATTGGTTTTCTATTGTTACTTGATATTTCCTCGCAGCATGTTTCCCCTTCCCATCGTTAACTACTAGTGTCTGTCAATATTACTTCCTGTATATGATATAACTGCACGGGTTTAATTGGTATTCTTGTCCTAGCCTCGTCATTACTTCGCCGAGGTTAGGCTAGGCACTTACCAGCACATGGGGTCGGTTGTGCTGATACTACACTCTGGACTGTGTGCAGATCCCAGTGCTGTAGCTTTTGGACCACAGTGAGGTTGCTGCCTTTAGTCCAGTGGCGGAGACCCGAGGTAGTCCTGCAGGCGTCCGCAGGCCTTGGCGTCTTCTTCTATCTTTCCATACTGTTTCTTTTATGTACTTCAGAAACAACGTTGTATTTATCTTTCGGACCCCTATTTGTAGTATTCTTAGATAGTCTGTGAGATTGTGACACCAGTTCTGGGTAGCTTATGTTTATGGATTAGTATCGGTATTATTATTAAATTATTACATTTCCATCTTCCGCTTTATTATTTCCGCTGTTTATAAAAGGTTAATTCACAATGGTTAAGGGATTAAAAAGGAAAATGATTAAATAATTGGAATAATTGGCTTGCCTAACTTTCACTAGTAGGCGCCATCACGACTTCCGAGGGTGGGAAATCCGGGTCGTGACATTATTGCTTCTTCTAGCATACACATTATAGGTGTTATTGATGATACATATATAAACTCTAGGTCAGATCCAGGTTCTACTCAAGGTATTTGAATTAATTTTACTGCTACAGGTAGCACTCTCCTTTATATGGATGGATAATATAAAATATGAAGTATCTTTTCAACCAAAAAAAAAACTATCAGCTCAAAAAGTGTAGCACTCCGCACAATTTTAAACTTGCAAATTAAAATTGAAATGTAGTTAGTTAAATGCTAAACCTATTATTTTATATGATGATGATCATGAATCAATTTGTTGCTGAAAATATAATTTGAATATTGTTAAACGTGTCGGACATAAAGAGTGTTGTTCCAAAATGAGAAGAATAAGTATGCAAAAAATTCATAAAGTACGACTACACTTTGGAAAGCGCGGCCACAAAAAGGAGACAAAGAAGTAGTAGCTTCGGGGAGGATTTCACGGCATCGAAATGCAAAGAACGGCTGAAGTTCATCAGGGAAATCTCGAAGTCACAGGTTGAAAGCACGACCGCAAAAAGTATAATTAGACCGACAGCGATGCACTACGACCAGAACTGCATAAACAACTGCCATAATCGTGAATGTGACCGTGACATTTCATAAGAACATGATTTATAATCAAAATATATAGCTCACATGGCCTTAACATAACGGAATCATATGTATGGCTTATAAGATGATCACTCCCAACTACACTTAATAAAATGACTAGTGATCGTTGCAAACATAATCTGGTTAGGAGCACGGAGTATAATCCCACACGGAATAAACCTATTAATCACAATTAACTTTCTTGTTCAAATTCAAGCAATCAACCTTTAGAAATCGCAAATAACAATGTTTGTTTTTGTTTTATACAAAAAGCAAGCAACAAAATATGCAGTAAATTATCACAAATAGAGCAAAGTGTTGTAAGACAAGTGAAAAGTGTGGCCTAAACTATCAAAAAGTATGGCCTTTGATCAAAGGCCACACTTTCCGACCTACGGCAATGCTTTCCAAGGGGTGGCCTAAACTACCG
Organism: Nicotiana attenuata; assembly: GCF_001879085.1. Taxonomy (NCBI): domain Eukaryota; kingdom Viridiplantae; phylum Streptophyta; class Magnoliopsida; order Solanales; family Solanaceae; genus Nicotiana; species Nicotiana attenuata. The sequence continues at coordinate 479,039 of NW_017670647.1, read as the reverse complement.
TAACCTTTGCCCTAAGGCAACGTTTACAAGTGTTGCCCTTGTAGTACCCTCAATGGCAACGCTTTTCGTGTACAATAGCAACACATTAATAGTGTGGTCTTAGTTACTCTTTAGGCTACACTTTTCAAGCATAACTCCTAAAAAAAAAAATGTAAAGCATGGCTTTTTCTGCTATATAGGCCACAAATTTACCAATCCCTATGGCCACACTTTTAAAGTGTGGCAAATTTGTCTAAGTTATAAAGTACTTTTATATATATATATATATAAGCCATGCTTTTATAATAAATAATTTATATTTTTTTATATATCTGATAATCACATTAAGTATGAAGATCTCAAGCACTCAATCAAGTAGAAGTAAACAAAAGAATAATTCAAATACATATACTTGCAATTAACTTCAGAAAATGAATAAATAAAGTGTGTAATACATCACCGAATGAAGCAAAATGCTTCAAGGTGCATGCTAACAATTAACTTATAAAATCATTTGTAATTGTTATAGTATTAGGAATAACAAAAATTATAATTGTCCAGGGTCTTCATCATTAAACTCCAACAGATCAAATTGCATTTTGGCTACCATTTCCAATATGCTCACCAGAACTTTTCTACAGATTCAAAATAAAATTAATAATTAAATAGGAATCAATAACATGCAAGTACAAACTCAAAGCAATGTGGCAGAGTTTTCCCTTTGAAGATTTAAATACCAAGCTAGTAAGGGCAGGCTTTCTTCAATATCTTCAGTATTCCAATTAGTTGTATTTTTGCACTGTTATTAGCACTTTCTTTGTGCTTCTATGAAAAATACATATCAAAAAATAAAAAGGAAAAAAAATACATTCAAATTTCAATTAGTCATATCCATTACAGGAAGACAAATATACATTCACTCGATCATGTCCATTATAGAAAGACATCCAGATTATCGGTTCATATAGCGATGCTATTACAAAGAACAAAGATCCCAGAAAATAATGGGTCTGACCCGAAAGTTAAACACACAGATAAATTTTATATCTTTAATGAGAACGTGAGAAAAGATACAACTCGCAAACTATGTATTATGAAATACGTAATGGATAAAAAAAATAATCAATTATCTAATCATTCACACTTTCAATTTCAACTCTCTTTATTTCCCCCAACTTACTCTTTCTCACATTACCAGATGGGTTACCTCTTCATTTCTCCAAATTCAACTTGATCATTTTCCCTCAACATTAGCTTATAGTAATACTACTATGTTATCTAAACATGTTTTCTCATTGCTATTAAGTTTTTCAGAATATCAAACTATATCTCTAAGCACTTTTTGTATATAATTATAAACAAATGATGAACCTTTTAAACCCTTCTTTTGTTACATCAAAGATCAGAATCCTTTGAGATAAGAAATAAATTTAATAAAAGAGCAAACCACAACAATAGAACTTGTGCAATTGGATGGAGACTGTTTTTCCCATGATTTATTTCCTTCTCTTTCTCTCAGCTCTTCTCTTGTATCACGTACCAAAGAAACAAAAAGGAAAAGATATTGTCACGACCCCAAACCACCTTCGGTCGTGATGGCGCCTATCGCAGTACTAGGCCAGCCGATTCAACATTTAAAACATAAAAGGTCTTTTTCTTAATTCATTTACTAATTAGATATTATCACAATTCTTTCGTTTAAACATTTCAAACAAGCGGAAAAAAATATGACAAAAACATTCAACACTGCCCGATCCCGGTGTCACTAGTCATGAGCCACTAAAATACAGTCTGATACTGTCTACTCAATACAAGATAAGTTTGATAAAAACAAATACTAAAAGATAGGAAGGAGAAAGGCAAGGTTGCGGACGCCATGCAGCTACCTTGCAATCTCCGGAATGCTCTGAAGGCAAGAGACGACTCTCACTCGGATGCTCTGGCACCTGGATCTGCACACAAGGTATAGGGAGTAACGTGAGTACGCCAACTCAGTAAGTAACAATTATAAATAAAGGCTGAGTGCAGTGACGAGCATTTAAAATCACATACATATGATACATAAAAAAATCATAGTGGGAATAACAAGATCAAATGAGTAATTAAATTCTGAACATCTAGTAAAAGCTCAATTCAATGAAAAGTCGTAAAAATATTTGTTCAACATTTTCAACACAGGCTCGGTAATAAGAAGAGTGAAAATAATATTTTCATAAAACAAGCCCCTCCGGCAAAGTATCTCATATGTATAGCCCCTCGGGCAAGCCTCTCAATCACTTGTGACTCAACTATCATCCATCATCTCTCACGCTCAGCACTCACGCTCAATAAATATCTTATAATAACAGCTGTGGCGTGCAGCCCGATCCACAAATATATAGTCGACTACGCTCACTGGGGGTGTACAGACTCCGAAGGGGCTCCTACAGTCTAAGCGCTATATCGCTGCGGCGTGCAGCCCGATCCATGTATATATATATATATATATATATATATATATATACATAGCGTTGCGGCATGCAGCCCCATCCACAACTATCCTCACAATCCGACCCTCGGCCTCACTCACTCATCAACCTCATAAACCACTCGGACATCTCAGTGCAAACACAGGGAACTCAACCCAAAAAATGTTTATAAATATTAAAACGGAGTGATGAACAAGATTTAACAATAAACAGGTATAAACCATGACTGAGGATAAAGCTTTCTATCAAAACAATGTGAGGATAATAGTAAAATACCCCTAAGGGTCCAAACAGTACGGCACAAGGCCCCAAACATGGCATTCAACCCAAGTTAACAGAATCATTTCTAAAACACATAGATATCATATAGAGTTTATCAAAATATGCAACTCTACAATTGACATGGGACGGACCAAGTCACAATCCCTACGGGTGTACGCCCACACGCACGTCACCTAGCATGTGCGTCACCTCATTTATCAAAATAGTATAAAATTCCGGGGTTTCATACCCTCGGGTCTAGACTTACAATAGTTACTTACCTCAAACCGGATGAAAATCTACTCCGCAATGCCCTTGCCTCTCGACTCGGCCTCAAATCGCCCCGAATCTATCCAAAATCAGAACCATATCATCAATCCATGCCAAAGGAACAAAGCCCACGCGAAAATTATTAAATTCAATCAAAATTCCCGAATTGGCCAAACCCGACCCCCGGGCCCACGTCTCGGAATCCATAAAAATCACAACACTAGAATCCTTATCCACTCACGAGTCAATACATACCAAAATCATCAAAATCGGACCTCAAATGGCCCCTCAAATCCCCAATTTAAACTCTCCAATTTGAAGCCCTTATCCCCCAATTTTTACCCTTAAGTCCCACAAATTTCATGCTTAATCAACAGAAAATCATTATAGAATCGAGTTATAGGTTTAAAAACATTACCTCAACGAGTTTCCCCTTGAATCCCATTTCAAAGCCCTCCAAAAGCTCCAAAAACCGAGTTGAAATTGTGAAGAACACCCAAAATTCGCGAAGGGTTCCTTTATATACTTTCTGCCTAGGCATCTCGCACCTGCGGCTCCCTTTCACGCTTCTGCGAACTGCTTCTGCGGTCAAATCAACCGCACCTGCGTTTTTCACTTAAAGTCCCCAGGTCCGCATCTGCGCCCAGGCACCGCACCTGCGGTCCTGCAGATGCGCCCAACACACTGCACCTGTGGTTCTTTTCCTGATGGCCAACTTCCGCATCTGCGGTCTCCACCACGCACATGCGATCCCCAATCCGCAGGTACGGTTATGACAGGAGCAGAAAAATCTGTTGTATCAACTTGGTTCAAATCTTTTCGTCAACCACCCAATTCCACCCCGAGGCCCTCGGGACCTAAACCAAACATGCCAACAAGTCACATATCACCATTCAAACTTATTCCAACCTTCGGAACGCTCAAAACAAAATCAAAACATTAAATCACCCTCGGATTCAAGCCTAAGGATTTCTAAACTTTCGAATTCCGCAAACGATGCAAAAACCTATCAAAAGTCGTCCGAATGACCTGAAATTTTGCACACACGTCACAAATGACACAACAGACCTACTCTAATTTCCGGAATTCCATTCCCACTCTGATATCAAGATTTTCACTGCCGACCGGAAAATGCCAAATTCCCAATTTCGCCAATTAAAGCCAATATCTACCACAGACCTCCAAATTACATTCTGAACACGCTCCTAAGTTCCAAATCACCTAACGAAGCTATCCGAACCATAAAAACAAAATTCCGAGATCATTTACCCACAAGTCAACTTCCGGTTTACTTTTCCAACTAAATAACTACCTTAAGAGACTAAGCGTCTCATTCCACCCTAAGACCACTCCGAACACAACACCACCAATACGATATGATGAAATACAGCTGAAAACACACAAGGAAGCAGAAATGGAGGAAACGGGGTTGTAACTCATAAAACGACCGGCCGGGTCGTACATCCTCCCCCTCAAAAACAAGCGTTCGTCCTCGAATGAGTCAAGGAACATACCTGAAGCCTCAAACATGTGTGGATATCTGCTCCGCATCTCCCGCTCGATCTCCCAAGTAGCCTCCTCCACGGGCCGACCTCTCCACTGCACTTTCACTGAAGCTATATCCTTTGACCTCAACTTCCGGATCTTCCGCTCCAAATAGCCACTGGCTGCACATCATAAGTCAAATCACCATCCAATTGAACCGTGCTAAAATCCAAAACATGAGACCGATCGCCAATATACTTCCGAAGCATAGAAACATGAAATACTGGATGCACATTCGACAAGCTAGGTGGCAACGCCAGCTCATAAGCCACCTCCCCAATCCTTCGAAGCACCTCAAAAGGCCGAATGAACCGAGGACTCAATTTATCTTTCTTCCTAAATCTCATAACACCCTTCATGGGTGATACCTTCAGTAGAACCTTCTCCCCAACCATGTAAGACACATCACTAACCTTCCTATCAGCATAACTCTTTTGTCTCGATTGCGCTGTACGAAGTCACTCCTGAATCACTTTCACCTTGTCCAAGGCATCCTGTACCAAGTCTGTACCCAAAAGCCTAGCCTCGCCCGGCTCAAAACAACCAACTGGAGATCTACACCGTCTCCCAGATAAAGCCTCATATGGAGCCATCTGAATACACGACTGATAACTGTTTTTATATGCAAACTCTGCGAGCGGTAGAAACTGACCTCATGAACCCCTAAAATCAATGACACAAGCGCGCAACATGTCCTCCAATATCTGAATACTGCGCTCGGACTGCCCGTCCATCTGAGGGTGAAAAGTTGTGCTCAACTCAACCTGGGCACCTAACTCTCGCTGCACGGCTCTCCAAAACTGCAAAGTGAACTGAGTACCTCTATCTGAAATGATGGAAACTGGGACACCATGCAGGCGAACAATCTCTCGGATATAAATCTCTGCTAACCGCTCTGAAGAATAGGTAGTACACACAAGAATAAAGTGCGGGGACTTGGTCAGCCGATCCACAATCATCCAAATAGCATCGAACTTCTTCAAAGTCCGTAGGAGTCCAACTACAAAATCCATGGTGATGTGCTCCCACATCCACTCTGGAATATCCATCTGCTGAAGAAAGCCACCCAGCCTCTGATGCTCGTATTTCACCTGCTGACAATTGAGGCGCCGAGCTACAAATTCCACTATATCTTTCTTCATTCTCCTCCATCAGTAGTGCTGTCTCGAATCCAGGTACATCTTTGCGGCACCCGGATGGATGGAATACCACGAGCTATGGGCCTCCTCTAGAATCAACTCCCGATGCCCATCTACATTGGGCACACATATCCGGCCCTGCATTCTCAATACCCCATCATCACCAATATTCACATCTCTGGCATCGTCGTGCTGAAATCTATCCTTGAGGACAAGCAAATGAGGATCATCATACTGGCGCTCTCTGATGCGATCAAACAAGGAAGACCGAGAAACCACAAAAGCTAAGATCCGACTAGGCTCCGAAATATCCAACCTCACAAACCGATTGGCTAAGGCCTGAACATCGACTGCAAGAGGTCTCTCCCTAACAGGGATATACGCCAAACTGCCATACTCACCACCCTCCTACTCAAGGCATCGGCCACTACATTGGCCTTCCCCGGATGGTACAAGATACAACAACAACAACAACAACAACAACAACAACAACAACATACCCAGTAAAATCCCACTAGTGGGGTCTGGGGAGCGTAGGATGTACGCGGACCTTACCCCTACCCCGGAAGGGTAGAGAGGCTATTTCCGGGAGACCCTCGGCTCAACAGAAGAGATAATAACATCAGAAAAGAAACGCAAGAAGAGATTTATAACAACAAAAGAAGCAAGAGAAGTAATAATAATATCTTAAAATAAACCAAATAAGTGAAAGGGGATGCAATAATACAATCCTATGAAAAACAACAAAATAGTATGAATACAACATAGACCGCTACCAGACCCGGATGGTACAAGATAGTGATATCATAATCCTTTAGCAGCTCCAACAATCTCTGCTGCATCAAATTGAGATCCTTCAGCTTGAACAAGTGCAGGAGGCTACGATGATCAGTAAACACCTCACAAGCCACACCATAGAGATAATGCCTCCAAATCTTCAACGCGCAAACAATGGCAGCCAACTCCAAATCATGAACAGGGTAGTTCTTCTCATGGGGCTTCAACTGACAAGAAGCATAAGAAATAACTCTACCCTCCTGCATCAACACACACCCAATACCAACCCTCAAAGCATCACAATACACTTTATATGAACTTGAAGCTGATGGCAAAACTAACACTGGAGTTGTGGTCAAGACAGTCTTGAGCTGCTGAAAACTCGCGTCACACTCATCCGACCACCTGAATGGAGCACCCTTTTCGGTTAATTTGGTGAAGGGTGATGCAATAGATGAAAATCCCTGAACGAACCGACAGTAATAACCCGCCAAACCAAGAAAGCTGCGAATCTCTGTGGCTGAGGACGGCCTGGGCCAACTCTGGACCGCCTCTATCTTCTTCGGATCAACCTAAATACCCTCACTGGACACCACGTGCCCCATAAAAGCCACTGAGCTGAGCCAAAACTCACACTTGGACAACTTTGCATAAAACTTCTCCTCCCTCAACCGCTGCAATACAACTCTCAAATGCTCAGCGTGCTCCTCCTGACTATGCGAGTACAAGAGAATATAATCAATGAATACAATAACAAACGAGTCAGATAGGGCTGAAACACACTGTTCATCAAATGCATGAACGTTGCTGGGGTATCGGTCAGCCCAAAAGACATCACGGGGAACTCATAATGACCATATCAGGTCCTGAAAGATATCTTAAGAATATCCGAATCCTTGATCTTCAACTGGTGATACCCCGACCAGAGTTCAATCTTGGAGAACGCCCTCGCTCCCTGAAGCTGGTCGAATAAATCATCAATACGAGGCAAAGGATACTTGTTCTTGATTGTGACTTTATTCAACTTCCTGTAATCAATGCACATCCTTATCGTGCCATCTTTCTTCTTCACAAATAGGACAGGCGCACCCCAAGGCGACACACTAGGCCGAATAAACCCCTTATCAAGGAGTTCCTGAAGATGTTCCTTCAACTACTTCAACTCCACCGGTGCCATACGATACGGTGGAATAGAAATGGGCTGAGTGCCCGGCACCAAATCAATACCAAAATCAATATCCATGTCCGGGGGCATGCCCGAGGGTCTGCAGGAAAAACATCTGGAAAATCCCTCACTACCGGGACTGAATCAATACTAGGAGCCTCTGTACTGACGTCCTTCACAAAGGCTAAGTTAGAGAGAAAACCCTTCCCAACCATCCGCTGGGCCTTCAAAAATGAAATCACCCTACTGGGAACAAAATCAGTCGAACCTCGCCACTCAATCCGTGGCACACCCGGCATAGCCAATGTCACTGTCTTAGCATGACAATCCAAAATAGAACGGCACGGAGATAACCAATCCATGCCTAATATCACATCAAAATCCACCATACGAAGCAACAGAAGGTCCACTCGGGTCTCCAAACCCCCAATAGTCACCAAACACGACTGATATACGCGGTCCACAACAATAGTATCGCCCACCAGAGTAGATACACGAAGAGACGAAGCGAGAGACTCACAAGGCGAATCCAAATAACTAGCAAAATAGGATAACACATATGAAAAAGTGGAACAAGGATCAAATAACACAGAGGCATCTCTGTGGCAACTGAGACAATACCTGTAATCACGGTATCTGAAGCAATAGCATCTGGTCTGGCTGGGAGTGCATAGAAACGGGCCTGAACACCACCTGATCTACCTCCCCATCTGGGGCGACCCCTAGCTGCCTGGGCGGGTGGTGAAGTAACTGGAGCTGAAGTCGAGGGCTGACCCCTCTGCTGAGATGGACCCCCAAGAAGACAAGGACATTGTCTCCTCATATGCCCAAACTCTCCACACTCATAATAACTCTCTAGTGCAGGGGGCGGGGACTAAAGGGAACCCCTATCACCGGGATGACTAGTAGAAGGACCTGGCATGGAAGAGCCCTAAACTGATGGAGCACAGGACAAACTCTGGGCTGGAAGGGCACTAAGTGATGAATGGCCCTAATGAGAACTATGAGAACCATGGCCCGATGATGCCCCACGATAAACTGGGCGAGCTGACTAAGCATGCCCGAATGGACGGCCTCTGTCGTGCTGAAACTGACCTCTTGAAGGAACTCACCAAAGCTACCAGATCCACGAGCCCTCTTGGCCTCCCTCTCATCTCGCTCCTGGCGACAAACTGACTCAATCTCTCAGGCAATATCGACAACCTGCTCAAAAGTAGCACCTGACACCCTCTCTCTGGTCATGAGAATCCGAAGCTGATATGTGAGGCCATCCACGAACCTCCTGATCCTCTCTCTATCAGTAGGGACCAACCAAATAGCATGATGAGCTAGCTCTAAAAACCTTATCTCATATTGTTACACCCCGCAATATTACGATGATGTTACGTCCTGCAGTATTACATTACGATTACGCCTTGCAGTATTACATTACGGTGATGTTATGCTTCGCAGTATTAAGTTACGACGATGTTGCACCCTGTAGTATTGTACGTTGAATTTGTCGTAAGGTAATTGACATCAATCCAAAAAAAAGATTATTTGAAGATTATAAGTAGTGAGTAAATTCGTGAAGGTGTGAGGGGAAGCAAGTCGAAGAAAATGAATTTCGTTGAAATTTGGCATTTTGGGATAAAAAACGGCCCGAGCGAAAATACCCGGTATTTATGGAGTAGTACCATACAAGGTACCACATGACCATGATAGTAAGGCATGTGAAAAGTGAGTAATATTTTATGTAAGTGGAAATAATTCTTAATTATATGGGTAATTGGTTAATTACCGGATAAAGGGACATTACCTAATTAACTAATAAGTGGATAAAGTTTAATAAATTTCACCCCCTCAAACGTTGCAGCTAGCCACATTATATAGGTGGCAATCAAGTAACAAGAAAGAGACATTTTATCTCTTATAATACAAATCTTATAATTAGGACAATAGGGAACAAAAAACGTTACCAAGCTTTAGCAAAGCTTATCAGATTCAAAGCTTTACTGCAAATCCAAAAAATGTTGCCTTCTTTCTCACATCTTGAAAGCATTAGCTTTCTTTAGCTATTTCAAAAGCTTTCAACAATCAGAAACCTTAGCACCCTTTACAATTCAGAAGACATTATTATTTTACAATCCAGAGAATGTTAGCTACTTCAAAGCTTTCAACAATTAAGAACGTTAGAAGCAGTGACGATTTGAGCTCCTATAAAGAATATTATACGGATTTTTCCCTACTCCAGGTATGTTAAGGCTATCCCTTCTTTCATTTGGATGACCTATATGACACAAACGAAACGAGCAAATGCACAAATTTCATAAGTGACTCTATTCATAGAAGTATTAGAGATATCTATGTTCTTGAATTTCCATGTGTCATAATATTCTATCATCTGTTCATGGGTCTCAGAAAAATACGAAAGTTGAAAAGAGTTTACTTTATGATATTACTCAAAGGCAAAATGGTCTTATGACATTCCGAAAGAATTTATTAACGCACTTTTCATGCATTGTATTCATGTACATTGACCTATGACCAGATGGCGTTATATACACGTATATACGTATGTATATATATGTATATGGGATATGGGAAAGGTTATGGCATTATATACGCACCAACACCTGATCAGCTGGTATACGTTGATGGTTTTTACCACAGTGGCCGAGATGATATGATGGGATGCCCTCAGAGGCTGATGATGTTATGAAATATGTACCTATGCACGACATGACATTCATACGCATATGCATGACACTATAATTATTTCATGATTTACAAAGTTATCCAGACTTACAGGTGAAGTCATTTACTCTATATTTCCTCCATATCTGTTATGTAGTTATTTATGTGCTTTACATACTCGGTACATTATTCGTACTGATGTTCTTTTTTCCTAGGGACGCCGCATTTCATGACCGCAGGTCCCGATAGACAGGTTGAGAGCCCTCCAAGTAGGCTATCAGCTTAGAGGAAGATGTTGGTGCGCTCCATTTGCTTCGGAATTGCTTGTTTGGTTAGTATGATTTAGATGTGTATTGTTTGGTATGGCGAGATTCTATCCCGACCTTTAAGAAAATTATGTTTTCTTAGAGGCTTGTGGATAGATGTCATGTACGTAAAAAGATTGTACGGCCTTATCGGCCTATGTTCAGTATACGAGTGGTTATTTTGGTCTTATAGGCCCGTACTTCATATGTATAAGTTTGTATTCCTTCATGCTTTACTCCGGTTCATTTACCTATGATGGAATAATATGAAAGTTATGTTACGTTGGTACTCGGTTGAGTAAGGTACCGGGTGCCCGTCGCGGCCATCGGTTCGGGTCGTATCAAAAGTGGTATCAGAGTTGTTCTGTCCTTGGGAGTCTACAAGCCGTGTCTAGTAGAGTCTTGTTTATGGGTGTGTCGTGCACCACACTTATAAGCAGGAGGCTACAGGGCATTAGGACCGTCACTCTTTCTTCTTACTCTAGATCGTGTGGTAATGCTCACTTATAAGAATTCAAATTCCGAGATTCTATTTTATTCGTAATAAGACGGTACATGCATCCGGAAAAAAGGTTGGAAAGAGAGATAGATGTGGAGAGCTGAGTTAGAGGAATTCAATTTTTTTTTATACCTATGATAAGTAAATGTGAGGTCTTTAGCAGATCATGGGTGTACTGATAGGTGTAAGCTTCCTAATAAGAAGCCTTAAGGCAAGAACGCCTATCCACCTTTATGGTGAAAGACAATGAGAGATTAAGAAGATAAATACAAGTTTCAACAAGCAAAAGAAGCAAGATGAAGAAGGGTACAAGGCGCCCAGTTAATGAAGGTTAACAATGTTTATAATTCAGGCAGAGGAACATAAGCTTTTTGAGTTATATTTAACAGTAACAGAGGTATGTACAATTGGTCACACCCATTTCAGTTATGCCCTGTGGGGGCTAAGAGGTATAGTTAAGAGAAGGACGGGATATCAAGATCCGGCTGGGGTTAGGGTAACCCAAATTGGTGAATGGATTGCTTGTGTTAGTTGACATTGCCGAAGGTGCAAATGTGCTAATAGATCTCTTTGTGAGACACCTAGATGGTGCACTCCAGAATATTACAATTAGATGTGAATACTAGCATGATCAAAAAAAAATTCAGATGATAGGCACTGAAAGCTTGGAAGGGATAAATATTACCTTAGTGTGACTTTCGTCCCTAGTAGAGCGAGGACGTCGAGCAACCCGAAGAGCCGATGAATGAAGCAAGGAGAGCTAAAATCGAAAGAATGTCGTGTTGAAGTTTTCACAAGAAAAGGGATATGCAGAAATATTAGCAGAGTAATGAGAAGAGTGATAAGGAAGCATTATGAATAAGGTGTGATACATGGATAACGACGGTAGGAAAAAGAAGAAGAAGAAGAAGAAATGACAGTATTACAGAGTCTAGTCAAGTGAATGAAGAGACGAGAGGTGATAGGCCTTAGGAAAACAAAAAAGTATATGCCATAAAGTCATATCCTCATCTCAAGGAATAAGTTCGTGACTCTAACATGATTACCGGAAGGGAGAATTAAACCCCAGAATAATAGAAATCAGTATGGGCTGGTGAACAAGATAAACTAAACATGAATTAGGGACTGAGTGATTTGATAACGGTCGGCATCATGAGAATTTCAGATTGCTTTCCGGCGATAATAGAATGGAAAACAGAAGAAGATTCATGAGAAATTCAGAGAATGGTCATTCAGGAAGACGCTTCCCTAAAGCAAGCAATGTTAGCAAAGTTAAGTTTAAGCGACTGTATGTGCCAGTTACACTAAGTGTCACCATCGCGAGTGAGGAATTTTGTTATCCTTGGTATAAAAGGATTACCGCAAGTGAGTAAGGGTCATCGATGATGTGGAAGGACGCCAAAGATGAAGAGGAAAAACATCTATAGGCAGGTTGTCATAGCTCCAAGTCTTAGTACTCCCCTAAAGGGGGGAATATGGAATGATAAAGGAAGAATGCGATAAAAATGAGAAAGAGATGAGATTGCACTTATCCAAATGTTACAGATATACTATGATTCCAGGACGTTATGTAAGCACGAAGTCAAAAAAAAAGGGGAAGTAGGGGTTCCTGCCCGGGATGTTATTGATAGATAAGGAGCCAGCACATGAGGTAAGATAAGACAAGGAAATAACCCAAGAAAGATTATGCAGAATATGGATATGAGAATGGACCGACGAGTAATTAGTAGTTGATTCAGGAAGAGCCTAGTCATGACTAGACAAGAAGATACGGACAAATCAGTAGATCATGCAAGATGAAAGTAGTAAACCCCAACATGGAGAATTCAGCCTCGCAGTAATGTCATTATAATACTTGAGATACATTCAAATAGGAGTCGGGTAGTTAAATGTACCGTATGAGTGTTACGGGGAGCCACTAGGAAGGCAATCAAAATGTCAGTTCAGAAGCAACCCTAGAAGCACAAGGGCATAGAGGTAAGCAACTACAGATAATTATAGGCAAGGAAGGACATCAAAAGGTCCGTAATAAGCTCACAACTTTACGAGGATCAAAGGTTCTCCCTAAGTACTACAACAAAAGACTAGCTGAGGAAATAAGGAAGAAGGCTTCAACTTAATCCAATGACCTAAAGAGGAAATGGTCGTGTAACAACAGTCTCACAACAACATTATAGGCACTCCAAAGGAAAGTGGCACCTACCATGACTAATGAACGGGAAGTAAAATTAAAAGTAATATTCGAAGATCATGTGAGTTGCACGAAAACTCTGGCATGTGTGGGCACTAAGATGAGCTAAGTATGGACACAACAAGGGGGCAGAAAGACCAGGAAAAGTAATAGCTTACGTTGAAAGAAAACTAAAATGGAACGAAAGAAATTATTCGATCAATGATCCAGAATTAGTTACGTTATAAACGCACTTAAGGGTTCGGAGTTTTATACATGCAGCATATACAGCCATAGAAGATTCTGGTATACGTTAAAAGAAAGAATTGAGCCCAGGTCATAAACGAAAGATAAAATTGTTAAAGGATTGTATCATGTATATTCCTCAGCGCCCATGAAAGGCTAAACAGAATAAATAATACCATGAACCACAGATCGGAAGATAGCTTAAGCCGACATAAAGGCCGATCAGAAGAAGGAGGAAACTAAAGAGTTACATCACCCAAGTAAATCAGGAGTTTGATTATTGGACCCAGAAAAATAGAAACATCGTGATCGAGAACATTGCAGGATCTCCTTTAAAATCAGAGGTACGAGAGAGATAGTACAACAACAATATTCTACAACGGCTCTATGATAAATTTAGTTAAAAAAAGTAACAGCCTCATAAGAAGTCAGTATGAAGCTCCCACCTGATTGTAGTATTACAATAAAGCTTCAAGTTGCGGTGTGAATCATACCTATGTGGAAGGGAGGTTATGAAAGAGATAGAAGATATGATGCGAGATTTTAAGTAAGTAAGGTAAAGGTGAACAACGTACGAGATACTCAAATGCAGAAAGTTGTGAATAGTCCATACTTCGGATGGAAGGCTAGAAGCGCGGGGATCCAATAATCGGGAATGATAGCGGCATCGTCAGCGGCATGTCTTCTAGCCTATGGTTTCTAAGTACTGAGAAATCTAGTTAAGAGAGTAGAGAAGGGTTAGAGACGATGTGATGTCTCGCTTGACATTCCAAAATAACATAAGGAAATCTATGGTGCAAGCAAGTTGAAGGAAAGTTGCGAGTAGTATAAATGGATATGTATAGGTCGCAAGCTAAAGTATGGTAGAGCGACAAAGTTTTAAGAAAATATGAGTAAGGATAAGGAAAGGAAAGTGAAAAGGTGACGAGAATGGATAAGTCCTCGGGATTAAGTCCATGAAAATAAGAGAGTAATGTTTTCTCTAAGTTATTGAAAGTTCAGTATAGCCTGAATGAACTCAAAGGAGTCTAAGATTAATAGCATTTAGAAAGAATGAAATGCTGACCTGGTAATAAAATGAGGGTGTAATTGTGACAGATAAAGGATGATGTTTGGGTCTTCGTTTGAATAATGATTTGAAAAAAAAAGAAGAGAAGGAGAAAAGATTTCACTGACGGCACGAGATTAGGATACCCCCCCATAAGGTGAATCACATTGAGACACTATGAAATATGATTATGGAAATCACTTCAAATATTCCCCAATGCAACGTAAGCCCTAGCGGCAATGTATTATGAGCAGTTTCAAGTCTTCAAGTGGAGGATTGTAGATCAACATTAAGGAGAATCAACAATGGACAAATACAAGTTGCAAAGTATGACATGAGATTACGCCATCCTTCTTATGACGAACGGTAATAAAGAAGCATTAATGCACTGAGATTTATACCTAAATGCAGCAAAAGTAACTGGGAGTTTGGTAAGCATACCTCAATAACGATAAATTGAAGTAAAAAATATTTTATAGTATAACCTATGTAGACGCAGTAAAGCCATACGAATGGATAACCCGATCTATGAAATAAGATATGACCATATTCGCAAGTTCCACAAAGTATCGAGCGAAGAACTTCAGTACACCTATAGATGCCCAGAGAGGCATCCTGTTGAGCCTTGTATATGTTTCCAAAGTAAGGCCTAGAGATTGACTAAAAACTAAAAGGAAAAAGGAAAGATGAATCGCATAAGCGCACTTACAAAGCCAAGGTCATACAGGCTGCATGACAGGAGGTAGCAGCAGTTGCGAGATTAGAAAAATTTCGACCA
The DNA here is from genome assembly GCF_001879085.1 of Nicotiana attenuata. Taxonomy (NCBI): domain Eukaryota; kingdom Viridiplantae; phylum Streptophyta; class Magnoliopsida; order Solanales; family Solanaceae; genus Nicotiana; species Nicotiana attenuata. Next base: position 463,713 of record NW_017670647.1, on the reverse strand, counting down.
CAAGTCATGATATGAGCAAGAAGACTAAAGGGGGAAATACCCTAGACTTTGGATTTATTCATAGAGCAACTGCTTAAATGGCAAGGAGAGTATTATGGTATTCACAAGAGCTATAAGTTATGAAAATGATAAGAGCATCAGTCAACATTCGAGGACGAACGTTCCAAAGGGGGGAATGATGTTACACCCCGCAATATTGCGATGTTGTTACGTCCTGCAGTATTACATTACGATGATGTTACGCCTAGCAGTATTACATTATGGTGATGTTATGCTTCATAGTATTAAGTTACGACGATGTTGCACCCTGTAGTATTGTATGCTGAGTTTGTCGTAAGGTAATTGACATCAGTCCAAGGAAAAGATTATTTGAAGATCATAAGTAATGGGTAAATTCGTGAAGGTGAGAGGGGAAGAAAGTCGACGAAAATGAATTTCGTTGAAATTTGGCATTTTGGGATAAAATACCGCCCGAGCTAAAATACCTGGTATTTATGGACTTGTACCATACAAGGTACCACATGGCCATGATAGTAAGGTATGTGAGAAGTGAGTAATATTTTAAGTAAATAAAAATAATTCTTAATTATACGGATAATTGGTTAATTACCGGATAATGAGACTTTACCTAATTAACTAATAAGTAGATAAAGTTTAATAAATTCCACCCCCTCAAACGTGACAGCTAGCCACATTGTAAAGAAATGACTGTGTCATTTCTTTGATAGGTGGCAATCAAGTAACAAGAAAGAGACATTTTATCTCTTATAATACAAATCTTATCATTAGGACAATATGGAACAAAAAACGTTACCAAGCTTTAGCAAAGCTTATCAGATTCAAAGCTTTACTGCAAATCCAAAAATTTTGCCTTCTTTCTCACATCTTGAAAGCATTAGCTTTCTTTAGCTATTTCAAAAGCTTTCAACAATGAGAGACCTTAGGACCCTTTACAATTCAAAAGGCAATATTATTTACAATCCAAAGAACGTTAGCTACTTCAAAGCTTTCAACAATTAAGAACGTTAAAAGCAGTGACAATTTGAGCTCCTACAAAGAATATTATACGGATTTTTCCCTACTCCAGGTATATTAAGGCTATCCCTTCTTTCTTTTGGCATGATCTATACGACACAAACTAAACGAGCAAATGTACAAATTCCATAAATGACTCTATTCATAGAAGTATTAGAGATATCTATGTTGTTCAATTTCAATGTAATATTCTATCATTTGTTCATGGGTCTCAGAAAAATACGAAAGTTGAAAAGAGTTTACTTTATGATATTACTCAAAGGCAAAATGGTCTTATGACATTCCTAAAGAATTTATTAACGTACTTTTCATGCATTGCATTCATGTACATTGACCCATGACCAGATGGCGTTATATACGCATATATATGTATGTATATATATATGTATATGGGATATGAGAAAGGTTATGGCGTTATATACGCACCACCACCTGATCAGCTGGTATACGTTCGTGATTTTGTCCACAGTGGCCGAGATGATATGATGGGATGCCCTCAGAGGCTGATGATGTTATGAAACATGTACCTATGCACGACATGACATTCATACACATATGCATGACACTATAATTATTTCATAATTTACAAAGTTATCCAAACTTACAGGTGGAGTCATGTACTCTATATTTCCTCCATGTCAGTTGTGTAGTTATTTATGTGCTTTACATACTCGGTACATTTTTCGTACGGACGTCCCTTTTGCTTGGGAACGCTGTATTTCATGCCCGCAGGTCCCGATAGACAGGTTGAGAGCCCTCCAAGTAGGCTATCAGCTCAGCGAAAGATGTTGGTGCGCTCTATTTGCTTCGGAGTTGCTTGTTTGGTTAGTATTATTTAGATGTGTATTGTTTGGTATGGCGGGACTCTGCCCTGACCTTTACGAAAATTATGTATCTTAGAGGTTTGTAGACAGCTGTCATGTACGTAAAAAAAATTGTACGACTTTATCAGCCTATGTTCAGTATATGAGTGGTTATTTTGGTCTTATAGGCCTGTACTTATTATGTATAAGTTTGTGTTCCCTCATGCTTTACTACGGTTCATTTACCTATGATGTAATAATATGAAAGTTATGTTACGTTGGTACTCGGTTGAGTAAGGTACCGGGTGCCCGTCGCGGGTTCAGGTCGTGACACATACTACGTCACAGTCATATCATCTTGACGCAACTGCTCAAACTGCCTGCGCAGCTCCTCCCTACGAAACTGTGGCACGTACTTCTCCAAAAAGAGAGGGGAGAACTGCTGCCAGATAAGGGGTGTTGATACCCAATTTTTTTCTCATATATTTTTAAATATGCATACATTCTTTCAAAATATTTCACATGCATTTACAAACGTGCACAAGTATTTTTGACAATTTTTCTATAATTTTTAAAGGCCTTAAATTAATTTATTCTGCATTTTTTCAATAGTAATTATCCCTCATATTACTTTATGATGATTTGATCATCTAAATTCATCATTTATGCCCATATAAATATTCAAATATTTTAATTGTATTTTTTATAATTACATTTGCATTTTTAAGACTATAATTGCATATTTTGCAATAATAGCCCATATATATGCATAATTATCTGATTTATACAAGAAATGACTTTTATATTTTTATAATTTTAGGTAATTATTTTAAATTATTTTCATGCACAAATAGCATTTATATCATTTATAAATTATTTTATAAAGTTATTTAAATTAATTAGGTATTTAAATAATAGCCCTTTTCCTTGACCAATTTTGCACTTCAGCCCAATTGTACCCTAGCCCAATACCCTAATCTAACCCAAACTCAATAACCCAATTATTCTAACCCGACCTATAACCTCCTCTAATCGTGGCCGTTGGTCTCTAAGATCAACGGTCCACGTTACCCCTTTCCTTTCTTAACCCAAACGGCCCCCTAAACCCTACTCACTCTCTCATTTGCGCCGCCTCTGAATTCTCTCCTCTTTTATTCTCTCTCAAATGCTCTCAAACCCTAGAGCGCCGTCACCCAAAAACTCCCCCAGACCTCTTCGATTCTTGACCAGATATGGGGTCATCTGTTGCTTTATTGCCTTATCTAGCCTCTCACCTCTTCTGGTTGTTCGATTTTCATGTTACTTAATGGGATCTCAAGGGATTCGAACCAGATTTGGTTCAAATCTCTCATCTTTTCGATTAATCCGCCCATATTCAACCCTATGTCTGTGAGTACTATCATTTTTTGTGTTTTCGTGGTCTTAAATCTCTGGTTCGAACCAGATTTTCTACCTCTGTTTATAAACCTAGCTATTTCTGTTAAATCCGTTTAGATCTCTTCAGATCTAAAACGGTTTTGAGTTTGTTTGGTATATTCCTTAAGATTTTTCTGCTTTTACTTTTATTGTTAACCGATTTTGTTTTACCCTAGGGTTTTGATTTCTAACGAGTTTTCTGTAAAATGCTCAGGCATTTAAATGCTTTCAATTATGGTTTTCTCCTTTACTATTTCGACTGATTTTTTTTAAGTTTCATCTATATGTCTTTGACATATCCTAGGGTTTTGATTCTCTGACTATTTATCTTGTTGTCTTTTTCCCGTTACCTTTAACTCTGTCAATTAAGTTGTTAATTGATTTACTTATCTAAATTAGGGTTTGAATTTAGTATTCATATTTCCTTATTTAAGTTTTACTTGTTCTCATCCTATCTATGTATCCGTATTTTTGGCTTGATTGTGTATCCTGATTCCTAATCGATTCCAGAAACTATTTCTTACCTTATTAACCTTGCTCTTAATTACGTATTGATTCATTGTGAGATTTTTCCTTAAATTAAGTGGTACTTATTTGATTCTGTCCTCTTAATTGATTCCTGACTGATTGCTAATTGATTTTTCATACCTTATGTATGTGCGATTGATTCATTACTTTATGTGACCTACCCTATTGCATACTATAAAAGCCCTTCTTGTTCTGATTTTCAAGACAGACTCAGACACTTACACGAACACAATGAGAAAGAGACACACACACACACAAACTCTTGCTCTCAATCCTTTCTGTTACTTGTGTTTGCTGCATTGTCTAGCCGGTTGAAAGCGAAGGCTAGACTATTGGATTCTGCATACTTTCTACTTTCTGTTTGCTATTCCTTTACTGGTATGTCTCCATTCCTATTATCATTCAATATGCTATGGAATTGAACCTATGTGCTTCATGTTTATTACTCTTAATCAGCATGTCTACTTCTATGTGAGTTGAACCTATGTGCTTCATGTTTATTACTCTTCATCAGCATGTCCACCTCTATGTGATTAAGCCTATGTACTTCCTGTTCATGAATCTTAACTAGCATGTCTACTTCTATGAAATTAGACCTAGGTGCTTCCTGTTTTTAGCATGTCTGTTAAACCAATGTCTATTTGTCTCTCAACTAGCATGATTTCTGTCCTGTTTTAAGTATTCACCCCCTAACAAACTCCAGGTTAATTCATGACTTCTATGCTCTTAACTTTTGCTACCTTTATGTATGATTGTATGATCAGTAATTTTACCCCAGCATGCTGTTCTTTGAGTAACATACATCTATATGTTCACCTAGTATCAAATAAGGCCATGTGAAACCTTGTTCAAATTAATTGATACTTTGTCCTGTCTGTTGTTGGATTGCTGGAGTTCATTGCTAAACTCCTTCTGCAAAATATGTGCTGCTTGTGGTTCTTGTAATCTGGTAATCTGTTTCTACTCACTTCTGAAATCCAAACAATTTTTTTTAAAAAAGAAGCAAAACTGTCTCCTATTTTCATACATTATTTTCAACTCCTACTCTCAGTTGACTAGGGTCCGGCCACCCCAATGTGAGCATTGCTTAGGGTCCATGAGACTCCTCTTAACTCTGACACATTGGGGCTAGTTCCCAATCCTTTATGAACTGCTTCTGAACATTTGTTCTCTAGTGTGAGCACTGCCCTAGGTTCTCGAAGCCCTTGGGAACTCTGACACACTAGAGATTTGGGTTCTTGGTGCTTTGCCAATGGTTACTGTGTATCTCTAAGCTTTGGAGCTGTTATGGTTTGAAGGTCTGGGTTATCCGTCTACATTGGGCCTACTACAGGCCTCCTATAGTTATATACTCTGTAATCTATTCATTTGCTTATGGTCTGTAATAATTATTTGTAATAACAATGGGGCAATAGTGAATTGGGGAAAACTGGGCCTAGTTTGATGTTTGCATGAGAATGGGATAGAAAACCTGCTTTAGGTGCCTGTTTCTTTCAAATATTTTTCACTACTATATGTTAGATATCCTGCCTATAGGTTATTTACTTGTTCAGTTACATTCTGTTACTATGTACGGTAGATAACATGCCTATAGGATCAAAATGGTTATGAATATCCCGTCAATATTCACTGCTGCATTTGAACCATGCCCACAAAGTTTCAAAATCAGTTCTGCATTTTAAAAATCCCGCCTATAAAGTTTTAAACCACTTTTGCGTTTAGACACCATGTCAATAGGAAATTTCAGAACCATTTATTTGCATTTAGATACCATGTCAATAGGAAACTTCAGAATCATTTTTTTGCTTTTAGATCCCATGCCTATAAGGTTTCAAATTAATTTCTGCATCTAGATACCATGCTTATAGGGTTCCAAAAATTAATCTCTACATTTAGATATCATGCCTATAAGGTTTCAAAATTAATTTTCGTACTTAGTTATCATGCTCATAGAGATAAACACGTAAAATCAGTTATGTAATGCTTGTGATCATTTTCAGCATACAGACAGCATGCCTATAGGGTCTAAACGAAGAAATCTGCCTATTTAAACTAATCACTAGTTTACAATACGTTTAGATACCATGCCTATAGTATCCTGCCGGTTATTGCCTAGGCAAGCCTGTAGGATAATTAAAACCTTGAAATTGCAAAAAATTGTGTTTGTTTGACTGCTCATAAATTGCCCAGATTCAGTAAGTAATAAAATCAGTAGGCAAACTGATTAGGTATTTACTGCCCCGCCTTAATAAAACTGCTTCTTATTTTGTATTCATCTAGATCTCCTGCTATAGGACTTTGAATCGTTTAAAAACTGTTTGTTTGAAGCGTGCATTTGTTTTGCTTATTTGTGGAGGTAAATGTGATCCCCTTAATTGCATCTTTATGTGATAGTCCTATTTGGATTTTTGTTTGTCGCTTAGTTTTCTCCTTTTTTTTTGGTAATTAAATTTCTTTATTTACCAAGTAAATATATACAAGCAGATCAAAACAAACTATAGCACAGTTTGGACAGATGGCCCCAAACCTGCTTCTTCATCTCCTCTATTACTTCTATCCCTATCACTTTGCTATGTTATATACAGATTTAAGGGTAAAAATTCAACTCAGACATCTTCTGACGTAATCTAACACATGAGGTACTACGACAATGCACCTCCTGGATGATGTGCCTAACTATACTCATCGTTGGTTTGCTCTTTCCTTGGAACATTCGCATATTCCTCTCTATCCATATAGCGTAGATAGTAGCTGCAAGTGCCATCCTGTAAATTTGTGCTTCAGCAGATTTCCCTTTCCCCTGTTTCTTTGCCCATTCCTTTTCTATTTGCCATGCCATCGGTTGCCTCACCAATCCTTGCCACTGCAAAATCTTCTTCCATATAGTAGTTGATATTATGCATTCAAAGAATAGATGTTCAATGGTCTCCGGCATAGCTTTACAAAGCATACACCTTAAGTCCCCAATCTGCATCCATTGTGCTAATCTGTCTCGCGTGAGCAGTTTGTTGTTTAGAGCCAGATACAGTATGAAATCCATCTAGGTGATCCTTGGTTGTTGCATATGAGTCGTCTCCATTCCACCTTTTGAAACTCCCCTCTCAATTTGTTGTAAATAACTAGTTTTCTCCTTTTAAAACAACATAAGTGAGTCTAGAACTTTCTTAAATAGAGGTCCTAAACACCTCCAGAGCCACAGGCAAGGGACGGGTAATGCACACATAGGACACGTATCGGATGTTATTAGAATGCTTAGGTAATAAACAAAAGGGGAAGGGTAATTGGATAGTAAAAGGAAATGATGACCTGTGCGCTAATGCTATGTTTACCACCCCAACTTGGGGACGATTACCAAGTGTTGCACAGAAGTGATCCTATAGGCTAAAAAACCTAGGACCCCTTTTACTTCTTGTTTTAGAAATAATCACTGTTTGTCTAAATTGCTTTATTCGCTTATAAGACTAATTCACCTAATTCGAGTTTGGCCGGGACCCACCGTTGTGGACCTCGAGGGGTGCCTAACACCTTTCCCTTAAGGTTATTTCGAGCCCTTACCCAATCTCTGGTAATACAAACCGGTTTATGAGTTATTTGCTTTAGGTGCCCTAACGCACCGTAAATTCGTTAGGTGGCGACTCTTCAGATTCCATACCCCTTCCCAAAAGGAAACGGGTTGTCCCAAGATGTCGAAACCCGGACTCCGCGAGGAAAAAGGGGGCGCGACAAGGGGCGCTACACCAACAGGCCTACACCTCTCATAAGCCTCCCACCAAGTGAAGGCAGCTCCAGAAAATTGAAAAGTAGTAAATGCGACCCCACTGGTCTCCTGAATACCCGCTGTACGAAGAATCCCCTGACACTTGTCCAAGAAACCTTGGGCATCATTGCCTCTGCACCACTGAAAGTTGGAGGCTGAAGTCTACCAAACCTCTCCAATCGGCACTGCTCGTCCTCAGGCATAACTGGTACTACAAAATCCTGAGAGGTGCAAGTGGTTGGGCTAGTGGTGCCTTCGGCATCTGCAATCCCTAAACAACCTGCTCGGGTGTGCGTGCGGTGGGAGTCTGAGTGCCTCCCCCGTCCTGAGAAGTAGCGGCTGTGGTAGAAACTGCAACCGCCTGAGCAAGACTAGTGCACACGATTAAGATCTGAGCCAAGGTCTCCTGAAGCCCGGAATAACAATAGGCACAGTCGGTGCCTGAGCTGGTCCTGCTGGAGCATCCGCAACTGGGACCTGATTGTGAACTGTGGTGACTGGTGGATCTGCATGTGTTTCCCTAGCTGTTGTGCGGGCTACAGCCCTGCCCCTACCACGGCCTCGACCGCGACCTCAGCCTCTAGTGGCCCCAACTGGTGGTACTGGTGGCCGTTCGTCCTGTCCGATAGCACGTACCATCTGTGAGAGAATAGAATAGCATAAGTTTAGTACTAGAATCAACAGACTCGCACGATGGGAATTTCAAGAATGTGATGTTTTTCCTAAAGGTTCTGCAACCTCCCGAGGATAAGTACAGACATCTCCGTACCGATCCGCGAGACTCTACTAAACCGGCTCATGACCCAAGAGACCTATGTAACCTAGGCTCTGATACCAACTTGTCACGACCCCAAACTACCCCCGGTCGTGATGGCGCCTATCGCAGTACTAGGTCAGCCGATTCAACATTTAAAACATAAAAGGTGTTTTTCTTAATTCATTTACTAATTAGATATTATAACAATTCTTTCGTTTAAACATTTTAAACAAGCAGAAATAAATATGCCAAAAACATTCAACACTGCCCAATCCCGGTGTCACTAGTCATGGCCACTAAAATACAGTCTGATAGTGTCTACTCAATACAAGATAAGTCTGATAAAAACAAATACTAAAAGATAGGAAGGAAAAGGCAGGGCTGCGGACGCCATGCAGCTACCTTGCAATCTCCGGAATAATCTAAAGGCAAGAGGCAGTTCTCACTCGGATGCTCTGGCACCTGGATTTGCACACAAGGTGCAGGGAGTAATGTGAGTACGCCAACTCATTAAGTAACAATTATAAATAAAGGCTGAGTGCAGTGACGAGCATTTAAAATCATATACATATGATACATAAAAAAAACCTTAGTGGGAATGACAAGATCAAATGAGTAATTAAATTCTGAACATGTAGTAAAAGCTCCAGTTTCAATGAAAAGTCGTAAAAATATTTGTTCAAAATTTTCAACAGAGGCTCAGTAATAAGAAGAGTGAAAACAGTATTTTCATAAAACAAGCCCTTCGGGCAAAGCATCACTCAGATATATAGCCCCTTGGGCAAGCCTCTTAGTCACTCGTGACTCAACTATCATCCATCATCTCTCATGCTTAGCACTCACGCTCAATAGATATCTCATAATAACCGCTGCGGCGTGCAGCCCGATCCATAAATATATAGTCGACTGCGCTCACTAGGGGTGTGCAGACTCCGGAGGGGCTCCTACAGCCCAAGCGCTATATCGCTGCGGCATACAGCCCGATCCACAGACACACACACACACACACACACAAATATATATATATATATATATATATATATATATATATATATATATATATATATATATATATATATATATATATATATATATAACGCTGCAATGTGCAGCCGAATCCATAACTATACTCACAATCCGACCCTCGGTCTCACTCACTCATCAACCTCACAAGCCACTGGGGCATCTCAGTGCAAACTCAGGGAACTCAGCCCAAAACACTTTCATAAATATTAAAATGGAGTGATGAACAAGATTTAAAAATAAACAGGTATAAAACCATGACTGAGGATAAAGGTTTCTATCAAACCAATGTGAGGATAATAGTAAAATACCCCTAAGGATCCAAATAGTACGGCATAAGGCCCCAAACATGGCATTCAGCCCAAGTTAACAAAATCATTTCTAAAACACATAGATATCATATAGAGTTTATCAAAATATGTCACAATCCCTACGGGTGTACGCCCACACGCCCGTCACCTAGCATGTGTGTCACCTCATTTATCAAAATAGTATGAAATTCCGGGGTTTCATACCCTCAGGTCTAGATTTACAATAGTTACTTACCTTGGACCGGATGAAAATCTACTCCGCAACGCCCTTGTATCTCGACTCGGCCTCAAATCGCCCCGATTCTATCCAAAATCAGAATCATATCATCAATCATGCCAAAGGAACAAAGCCCACGCGAAAATTATCATATTTAATCAAAATTTCCAAAATTGGCCAAACCCGACCCCCGGGCCCACGTCTCGGAATCCGATAAAAATCACAACACTAGAATCCTTATCCTCTCACGAGTCAATACATACCAAAATTATCAAAATCAGAGCTCAAACGGCCCCTCAATTCCCCAATTTAAACTCTCTAATTTCAAGCCCTAATCCCCCAAGTTTTACCCTTAAATCCCACAAATTTCATGCATCAACTAAAAATCACCATAGAATCGAGTTTTAGGTTCAAAAACATTACCTCAACGAGTTTCCCCTTGAATCCCTCTTCAAAACCCTCCAAAAGCTCCAAAATTCAAGTTGAAATTGTGAAGAACACCCAAAATTCGTGAAGGGTTCCTTTATATACTTTCTGCCCAGGCATCCCGCACATGCGGCTCCCTTTCACGCTTTTGCGGACCGCTTCTGCGGTCAAATCAACCGCACATGCGGTTTTCACTTAAAGTCCCCAGGTCCGCATCTGCGCCCAAGCACCGCACCTGCGGTCCCGCGGATGCGCCCAATACACCGCACCTGCGGTTCTTTTCCTGATGGCCAACTTTCGCATCTGCGGTCTCCACCACGCACTTGCTACCTCGCACCTGCGGTCCCCAATCTGCAGGTGCGGTTATGACAGGAGCATTAAAATCTCCTGCATCAACTTGGTTCAAATCCTTCCATCAACCACCCAATTCCACTCCGTGGCCCTCGGGACCTCAAACAAACATGCCATTAAGTCACATATCACCATTCAAACTTATTCCAACCTTCGGAACGCTCAAAACAACATCAAAACATCAAATCACCCTCGGATTCAAGCCTAAGCATTTCAAAACTTCCGAATTCCGCAAACGATGCAAAAACCTATCAAAACTCGTCCGAATGACCTGAAATTTTGCACACACGTCACAAATAACACAACAGACCTACTCTAATTTCTGGAATTCCATTCCGACCCTAATATCAAGATTTCCAGTGCCGACCGAAAAACGCCAAATTCTCAATTTCGTCAATTCAAGCCTAAATCTACCACAGACCTCAAAATTACATTCCGAACACGCTCCTAAGTCCCAAATCACCTAACGAAGCTACCCGAACCATAAAACCAAATTTCGAGATCATTTACCCACAAGTCAACTTCCGGCTGACTTTTCCAACTAAATAACCAACTTAAGAGACTAAGTGTCTCATTCCACCCTAAGACCACTCCGAACACAACACTACCAACACGATATGATGAAATAGCACAAGGAAGTAGAAATGGCGGAAACAGGGTTATAACTCATGAAACGACTGGCCGGGTCGTTACAGACATACAAAATGCAAAGTTGCCTCCTGGTACAAATGGGGTGGCCTTACATAAGGGAAACTCTCCAAATGTACTCTGAAAATCCAAATGTCTTCTTTGCTAGTAAACAAAAAAGGTTCGACTACAACATTAATTTTACTTTGTTAAAATTTTGGTAATTGCTTAACGTATTATCTGACACCTCATACTCACATGGTGCACCTAAAACAGGCGTAGTGTGCAATGATAACCTAAATAATTAAAAATACCTTTTCAAGAATCGGATCATGAGTTGATCTAAAGGAACGTGAAAGATATTGGCCTCACCGCCCATAAATGTTTCACTATAAACTACCTCTAGAAGATTATTAAGTTTAACATAAGAGTTGGTATGAAATATAAATCCACTACTTTCAAATAAAAATAACAACATTTAAGAGATGCCAAAATTGTTCACAATCTACTAATCCACAATCTTATTTATCTTGATGTGAACCACCTGACAATAATAAAAGAAAAGGAGCATGTTCAACAACAACAACAACAAACTCAATGTAATCTCAACCAAGATTCAATCTTTATGCCTAATACATAAACTACACAAACACTGATAAGCTAATCTTGTTAATGTAAATAAATTCCAACCTCACAATTAACAAATTAGTGAGAAAGAAAAGGATATAGAAGTGGAAAACACAAGCACTTACATCAATAAAATCATCGAGAAAACAAGAAGGAACCTTCTAAGTAGGCTTATAAAAAGACAATTTCATAAGCTATCTCAACTTCTCAGGAGTCTGTGGCAACAAAATTGAAACGGCCTCCTCTATACTTTTCACTTGAATTACTTAGAACAAACACCAGAATAACCTAAAACCAGCCTCTCCACTGCCTCAGGAAACTGAACAACCATACTATACCCTACAAAACCACCATTACTCAACCCCACAACTGTCACTTTCTTAACCCAATAAGCTCAATAATTCTCATAACACTCAGCTTGAAAAAGTTTGCTTCTTTCGGGTCAAGTAGTATAAGATTCACCAAAAAAATAACAAGTCAGGAACATAAAGAATGAATCATGATGATAAAGGTGAGATGAATTCATTCCATTGCCACATTGAATTAGCTCAAATTCCATGAATAAGGAGTAAAGGCCATATCCTTGATGGAAATCCAATACACACAATCTTTGATCTGAGAAAAACTGTGAGCACTAAAAAGACAAAAGGATAGTGGCAATCTGAGGCACTATGATCACTACAAGAAAGTGGAGATATGACGACATTTAATAAATATCGTATTAAGTTGTTTAAATGTCGTAAATTTATTTACCGACATAATTTACATTTGAATCAAATGTCGTTAATTTCAATGTCGGTAATTTTCCGACATTTGGGTAAATGTCGGTAAGAAATAATGACATTTACTTTACGACATTTAGGTAAATGTCAGTAAGAAATTATGACACTTATTTTACAACATTTAGGTAAATGTCGATAAGAAATTTTCGACACTTAGTTTGCAACATTTATGTAAATGTCAATAAGAAATTTATGACATTTAATTTACGATATTTAGGTAAATATCGGTAAGAATGTTACAACATTTAGTTTACAACATATAGGAAATGTCACTTAAAATTTTCGACAATTAGATTAATGTTACTAAAAAAATACGACATTTACATATGATCTTTACAAAATGTCGTATTGAAATTTCCGATATTTTGGTAAATGTCACTAAGAAAATTCACAACATATACAAAATGTCGTTTCCACTTTATGTGAATGTCATTAAAAAAGATTAGTGATATATCTTTTACAACATAGTAAAATGTCGCATTAAATGTTTGACACTTAAATTAATATCGGTATCATATTTATTAGAATGTAAATAATAATGCTCTATTTAGTTTCATCATGAACACATTTACATTTACAAATATCAACTTATATAACAAACATGAAATAAATGTATATCAAATATCTCTTAGCACAGTAACCAAAGAACAGAGTAGCAATATAAAACGTACTTAGTACAAGATAAATAATGTCAAATCAAATGATTTGTTCTCATGTAAAACTCAAATCTAACTAAATCATAAAAGATAGTAATTTCAATGTGTAAGTACTTTAAGATCACTCCTAATTCGAATTAATTTTCCTCAACTTCTAGACTAAATCTTATAAACAGTCAAGCTTTTCACTGCCAGTAATTGACATCACTTCCTTCAAGAATGCTGCATAAGAGGTCAGAAAGAAAAAAAAAGAATTATCCCTTTATAATAAAGTGAATTCTTTCCTCCTCTAAAACAATTGGAATACCAAAAATAATAACATATTCATGTTCTAACAGAGAAACAAATTGATAATGAATGTAATACTAGCAAGTGAAGAGAGAGAAACAGACAACATAAATAAAAAAATCAAGAAAGTGAAGGGTTTCTCCCTTTGAAAAGGAGGAACAAGAAACTTGTAATTTTTTCAAACATACCCGCTTCTTTTTCTTTGTGCCAACTTCACTAACTCCAGTCTTCTTGATTATGTTAACCTGAGAAGAAATATTAGAGTGGTTACTCTGTAGTTTACAAAATTTACAACTTAGAAAATTGTGAATACAAGATACATAAAAACAAGACAAAAGTCACTGTACTGCAGACTAGTTGCATTAGGAGGAAGGCAGATTTAAAAAGAAAGTAAACTTGTCATTCGTCTTGGAGCGTTGCACCATAGAGACTGTTAAAGCACCTCCTTTGATAATAATTAGGGAGCACTCCCCTTTGGTTATGCTCTATCGAAAATTACATCAAAAAATCGCACGCTAGATCTTTTTGCTCCAAAAGAAATTTAGGAAAAGAACACAATTGGCTAATTGCATACTTAAGTACCAAAGTTAATTTCCAGAAACAATTAACAATTTGCTGTTGAAAGTAGTCAAAACACTAAACAACAGTGAAACATTCAAGTTCATTTTTCTTAATAAGAAATGAACTACTGAAAAGTCTTTACAATTAGAATCTTCACCCAACTAACATCTCTTTCTTATTTCTTTTTTCCTTTTTTGGTTAGAAAAAAGTAATTGTACATGACACTCTTAAATAGCATTTAATTAATCCTGGACAGATTACTTTGTAGTATATCCATAGTGTAAAGTACAACACTTCAATTATCAACAACCAGAAATAGTGGAGCGCAACACACAGAATAAGCGTGTTATACACTCAGTTATACAGAATAAGTACCTGGTAAATTTTCTGTTTCATGTGAATCATTTCTTGATTT
>NW_017670647.1:444310-447561 GCF_001879085.1 Nicotiana attenuata | reverse complement strand
ATATATATATATATATATATATATATATATATATAACATAAAAATATAGAAAGTACATTAAAAGTTTAAGAAAATCATAGGATTAAGGAAACTCATAAAAAAAAACAAAATATCTAACATGTTTTACAAGTATAAACAATGCAATAGTGTTAAAATTGTTATCAAACTACATATATTTGATTACTTCCCTAAAAGGCTCGAAGTTACAAATTAAACTATTATCAAAGTACACATTTAATTACATTCCTAAAAGTAATATTCAATAAACTTTATCAATATTATAATTCAAAATATTACCCCTTTAGAAATAAATACAAAATATTAAAGTCTCTTTTGGAAGAAATAAATCTAAGAACTACAAATCAATAGCGAGTGAGGATATACAGTTCAACTATCTATATATTCAGAGAAAATATTCAAATAACATTAACCCTCACGCTCACTTAGTAAATGTACAATACTATGACTTATTTGAGTTAAGATCATTTATTTGTTAATATATTTTGAGGGTCAACACTATTAATCAGAAATTTTAACAGATGATTTACCTAGTACTTATTGAGCGAGCCCGAGCGCCGAGCAATAGATGTGTAGGGTGCACAATCTTATGTTTGGGGTGCATGTAAGCCTCACAAATTAAGCCCTACACTTGAGCCGCCTCAAGACATTGTGCAAATGACTCGCCCAGGAGCTAGTCTTGGACGTGCCTTTTAAATTATTATGCAACAAGAAACGAAATCGTCTATATTGTAGGTAATTATCACAATATTTTAACAAATTAAATATTAAATATAAAGGGCGTGATATTTTTTTAAGACAAAGATGATTTAAAATTTAGAAACTATAGAGAAATTTCTAATCGTAGATGTAAATGTTCGTAATTACCGACAAATAATATGACATTTAAAGTAAGGTCATATTTTTTTGTCATTTGCATCAAAAAATTTTACAATATTTGTTAAAGAGTCGTATTTTTACTACAGGTTGGACCAAATGTCATTGTTTTTATGACATTTTATACCAAATGTTGTCCTTTTTATGATATTTTGTATCAAATGTCTAATTTTTATGATATTTTGTAGCAAATGTCGTACTTTTTACAACATTTCTTAAAAAATGTCATTATGTTAACGACATTTTGTATCAAATGTCGTTGTTTTAGTGATATTTCCTATCAAATGTCATTTTTTTACGATATTTAGTATCAAATGTCATTGTTTCTATGACAATTAATATTAAATGTCGTAGTTTTTACGACATTTTGTCATAAATGTCAAAAAAAGGAAATTTTCCGACATTTATTTCAATAGACACTAAATAAATGTTGTCGTATCCTCAATTTTCTGTAGTGGATGGTGATATTATTACTCCAGATAAACGTCCCTTTCACTTCTTTGGTTATATGGTTCAAAAGTAGAGGACTTGGACTTCTTTCCATATATTCTAATATGATTCACTATGGTTCTTATATTTACTTGAGGCACGAGAAATAGTAACCAAATGCTTTAAATTTAGTGAACCAAATAAGATCAAAATGCTTCCACATGCAGCTTTAGATTTTAACAAAAGAGAATCAGAAGTAACCAATCTAGTACCTTCTACCAATAGCAAAAGGGATAATGTTTACTTTATATATATATATTTGAATTAGCAAAGCCCAACAAAGAACACCATCAGTATACTCTTTGGTATCCTTGGTAGATCCATCCAGCCTTAGGACAGAACATTTGAAAACCTAAAAATCAATGGTGATATTAGATTTGGAAATAGATATTCATTTAAGCAATAATTATACTTAACAAATAGATCGTAAAAATTAAGAATAATTTTTTCAAAATAGGGTGTTGTATAGTAGCATAATAAGAAAATAAAGAGAATAGAAATCTGTTAACCTAGTCATGACACTTGTTTTATGCCAAACCTAGCTTATAGTACACCACATATCTTCCCGTGTGTTGACTAATTTTGGTGGAGAAAATAATTAAATATTATTAAGATTCAATACAAATATACTAACATGAATACCTCTGTATGCTATAAACAAGACCTGTCGTAACAATGAAGCATGTGTTGAAATGTAAATTTTAACATTCAGAAGATAACAAAGCTAAACAGATATTCCCTATAGCTTAATAAGAATTTATGACTATATTAATTTTCCCCTGTGCTTAATTAGCATAATTAAAAAATGCATGCCGAAAATTTGAATGGTTGGTTAATATTTCTTAGCAAATACTGCCACAATGTTGGAAGAAAACTAGTGATTTCTAGTTCAGTATCAGTAAAGATAATATAATCACAATTTTTTACCAGCTGAATCCTAAGCAGTAACGAAAAATTCACAAATTTCTTCGACGTCTAGGGTTTTAGGAGTCAACATGAGTCACTTTTAACAACTGAACTGAAAAAAATCATTTTTCTCATAAAACTCTCATCGTCATGACTGTGCAATCGCAAGAAGAGATCTTAGCCGCTCATCTCAAACAACAGAAGAGTGTCGATCCTGAGCAAAGTTCAGCTGTTCAAGTATATTAATATCAAACCAAAAGAAAAAAAATTAAAAAGACGAATCAGGAAGCGAGAAAATAACAACGAATCAACCAAATAAAATAAAGAGAACACCATACTAGTCAGCCCAGGAGACAGTAGCGGTGTTGATTCGGTAACAGAAGCAACGCGAAGCCGAGTTCAACGAAACTATGGGGGAGGGAAACAAATTGGGGATGGGAAAAGTTTTTCCAGTACTTTTGGAAAGAGATACAAATGAATATCGATGTTACTGTCTTTGAATTTTTAGAAAATTTTGGGGGAAACTTTTAGGGGGAAAATTTTGGGGAAAACATTATAGCGGGAAATGTTTTAGGGTACGCTTGCAAAATGCTTGTAAAGGATTACATTAGTTCTGCTGATAAAACTATTCTTAAAAAATGTTTCACTACCTATAATAAGGGTTGCCAAATATTTTATTATTAGCCACCCTTAAAAAGTGTAGTCTTTTTATTTAAAAGGAACGCTTTCCAAGCGTTGCCTTAAAAACCGTAGTCAAAGACTCTATCCAAAGTAAGGCTGTATGTGGTCCCGGGCCCGGGCCTAAATGGGCTAAACGGGCCGGGCTAAACGGGCCTGGGCTTAGCGGTCCCGGGCTCTGGCGGTCCAACGGGTAGGACCAGCCCGTGACGGGCCTAAGCCCATATGGTCCTGGGCTAAATGGGCCGGGCTCGTGGGCTTAGCGGGCCTAACGGGCTTTTTTT
>NW_017670647.1:415585-439871 GCF_001879085.1 Nicotiana attenuata | reverse complement strand
TTAAAAAAAAAGTTTTTTTTTAAAATTAGCCGTTGGAGCCCGTTAGGACCGCTAGGCCCGGTTGAACCGGCCCAGGACCGCCTGCCGGTCCCGGGCTTAGCGGTCCCGGTCTCGTGGGCCTCGTGTACAAGACCGGCCCGTCACGGGCTTCCTACCCATTAAGGGACCGGCCCACCAGGACCGGCCCGCCGGGACCGTTTAGCCCGTTAGGACCGCGGGCCCGGTCCGGTCCCAGTCCCAGACCGGCCCACCAACAGCCTTAATCCAAAGGCCACCATTTGAAAGCGTTCCCAAAAATATTTTGTGCAACACTTCTTGGGCGCAGTCTAAAATAAGTGTGGTTGTAGGCTAAATTTATTGTAGTGAATTTTGCCCATTACTGTCTATGTATCATGAGCATTCCGTTTATTGTAATTCTCTCTCGAGTAACTACAATAATTAACTAGATGTACACTCTCGAATTACGCTTAATGCACTTTCTCTTATCGTTCATTATAATTATGTCACGGTTTTGTTATCTCTAAACTCTCCCCCCTCTTTAAACCGTTGTATTGATCTCTCATACGATTTGGGAGTACATTGTTTAAAAATCACATAAATATTCCCTCCCTCTTAAGTAATACACACTAGATAGACACAACTAATTGATGACCATTCAATCAATTAAATTAAGTATGCAATTGAATATGTAGAAAATTTTAAGTCAAAATTATATACGAATATAACGGGAGTTCATCATTCAAAAGGTTCAATCACAACTCTAAATAGAAATTTAGTTATTCATAGTCATGCTATGTAACGACCCGATAGGTCGTTTTGTGTATTAGCCATCATTTTTGTGTTTCGAGACCTTTAATAGCCCAATTTGATGATTTATAACTTGTGTGCGTGGTCTGTGTCAATTTTTGAAACATTTAAATATGAATTTTTGAAAAATATTTGATTTTTGACTTTAAGTGAGTCTAAAGTTGACCATAGTCAACGTATTAGGTAAAACAACCTTGGATCGGTATTTTGACGATCCTGATAGGTTCATATAATGATTTTGGACTTTTTCGGCGTGTTTGGTTGGGGCCCCGGGTGACCCAAGGTCATTTCGGCATTTCAAGTGAAAAGAAAATTGAATTCAAACTTTGAAAATTCTTGAGTTTTGTGTTTGATTCTTGATTTTAGATGTTAATTTAATGATTTGAGCCTACAAGCAAGTTCGTGTATTCTTATTACACTTGCATGGATATTCGGATTGGATCCCGAGGGGCTCATATCAGTTTGGATGCGTTGCGGATGGTTTTGGGCAGCTGAGGAAAATACTATTGTCACTGAACTGCAGGTCTCGCATTTGCCAATGCATTTGCGAGGTCAAGCTCGATATTGAGCACATGCACAATAGCTGCAAACTCTAAATCAAGAACCGGGTATTTCTTCTCATGGGGCTTCAACTAGCACGATGCATAGGCAATAACCCTACCGTCCTGCATTAACACCTACCTAAGACCAACCCGCGAAGCATCACAATAGACCGTATATGACCCCGATCCTGAGGGCAATACCAAAACTAGGGTTGTAGTCAAAGAAATCTTGATCTTCTCTAGCTCTCCTCACACTTGACAGACCATCTAAACGGAGATCTCTTCTGAGTTAACTTGGTCAATGGAGCTGTAATAGACGAGAATCCCTCTGTAAAGCGACGATAGTAACCAACCAAACCAAAAAAACTCCTGATCTCTATGGCTGTAGAAGGTCTAGGCCAACTCTAAATTGCCTTAATCTTCTTCAGATCCACCTTGATCCCATAATTAGACACCACATGGCCCAAGAATGTCACCGAATCCAACCAAAACTCACACTTGGAGAAATTAGTATACAACTTCTTCTCCCTCAGAATTTGAAGGACAATCCTAAAGTGTTGCTCGCGTTCCTCCCTATTATGGAAATATACCAAGATGTCATCAATAAACACAATTAAAAAAGAATCCAAATAAGGATGGAACACACTGTTCATCACATGCATGAAAGTTGCTGGGGTATTAGTCAAGCCAGAAGATATCACCAAGAACTCATAATGCCCATAACAAGTCCTGAAAATAATCTTGAATGTCTGAAGCCCTAATCGTCGACTGATGATACCCCTTTCTCAAGTCAATCTTTGAGAATATCCTAGCATCTTGAAGCTGATCAAACAAATCATCAATGCGAGATAGTGGATATTTGTTCTTGATGATACCTTGTTCAATTGCCTATAATCAATGCATATCCTCCTGGAACCATCCTTCTTATTTACAAATAACACTTGTGCACCCTAGGGAGAAACACTCGGTTTGATGAATCCTTTATTCAAAAAACTCTTGCAACTGCTTCTTCAACTCAGTTAGTGTCACGACCCCAAATACCCCGGTCGTGATGTCGCCTATCACAGTACTAGGCAAGCCAAACCAATGTTTACCACATCAAATAAAATCATTTTCTAAACCGATTAAGTCTAAAATTCTTCATATGAAATATATAAACTATCAGAAATAGGCAGAAAACCAATACAAAATATTCCAACATAGCTCGATTCCGGTGTCACTAGTCATGAGCCTCTAAATACAACCCAACAATGTCTGAATAATACATAATAAGTCTAAACATAACAAAATACTAAAACAGGAAGGAGGAAGGCAGGGCTGCGAACGCCTTGCAGCTACCTTGCGACCTCCGGATACGACTCTGAGAGTGCTGAAAGCTCTCATCTGATGCTCGGGCACCTGGATCTGCACACAAGGTGCAGGAAGTAACGTGAGTACGCCAACTCAGTAAGTAACTAAAGTAAATACAGTCTAAGTGCAGTGACGAGCATTTAAAAATCATATATAAGAAATTTCGACAGAAATATCAAGTCAAATCTGCAGTTCAAAAATCAGTAATCTCAAAAAAACTCCAGTTTCAATTGAAATCCTTTAAAGACATTTATTCAACATTTTTCAACAGAGGTTCAGAATAAAAGTAGAGTGAAAATAGCATAATGGCATAAACAAGCCCCTCGGATATGGTATCACTCATAAGTATAGCCCCTCGGGCAAGCCTCTCAGTCACTCGTGACTCAGCTCTCGTCAATTAGTACTCACACTCAGAACTCCGGCTCAATAGATATCTCATAATAATAATAATAGCAATAACCGCTACGGCGTGCAGCCCGATCCATAGTTTATAGTCGACTACGCTGTTGGGGTGTACAGACTCCGAAGGAGCTCCTACAGCCCAAGTGTCATATGGCTGCGGCGCGCAGCCCGACCCAATACATATCGTTGCGGCGTGCAGCCCGATCCATATAAATATTGCTGCGGCGCGCAGCCCGATCCATAATATATATATAATAATGCTGCAGCATGCAGCCCGACCCATAATGTATATATAATCCTCACCATTGGGTTCACATCCACTCCTAGTCATTAACCTCACGGCCACTCACATTAGTGAAAATCAGGGAAACTCTATCCAAACAGTTTTCATTTATTAAGAAGTAGAGCAATGAAACCGGATTGAGCAAATAAGCAGGTAAAACATGATTGAGGATATACTTTTAAATCAAACAAAGTGAGGAAAGTAGTAAAAATACCCCTAAGGGTCTAAACAGGTCGGCACATAGGCCCCAAACATGGCATTTAACCCAAAATATAGCATGTCTCTAAAATACGGAATATTATAAGATTTCAAATCAAATACGCGGCTTTAACTCCTACGGGACGGACCAAGTCAGAATCCCTACCGGTGCACGCCCACACGCTCGTCACCTAGCATGTGTGTCACCTCATCTATCAAAACAATACGAAATATCGGGAATTCATACCTTCAGGTCTAGATTTACAATGGTTACTTACCTCAAACCGGATGAAATACTACTCCGCGATGCCCTTGCCTCTCGACTCGGCCTAAACTCGCATTGAATCTACCCAAAATTAGAGTCATAACATTAGAATATGCTAGGGGAACGAAGCCAATGCGAAAAAAATCAAATTTTATCAAGAAACCCGAAATTGACCAAACCCGACCCCCGGGCCCATGTCTCGAAATCCATTAATAGTCACATCAATAGAATCCTTACATTCTCACGAGTTCGTAAATATCAAATATACCAAAACCCGACCACAAACGACCCCTCAAATCCTTAATCAAAGGTCTCCAATTTCAAGCCCTACTTCTTCAATTTTTAACCACTAATTTCCAAAAATTTCAAGCCTAATCAGTTAGAAACCATCATAGAAACAAGTTTAGGGTCCAAAAACCTTACCTCCACGAAATTCCCTTGAAATCCCTCTTCAATTTGCTCCCTCAAGCTCAAACCCGTATGACGATGGTGAAAAACAACTCAAAAATCGCGAAGGAGGGTTTATATACTTTCTGGCCCAGGGTTTTCGCATCTGCGGTCCATTTTCCGCACCTGCGGAGCCGCTTCTACGGTCAACCAAACCTGCGCCTTCTGACCTCCTTGCCCATAGACGTATCTGCGGTTTCTCTTTCGTTTCTGCGATCCCGTACCTGCGGTCCCCAATCCGCAGGTGCGGTTATGACAGCAAATTCAGCAGCTTCAGCTGCAAAAATCCAACTCTCAACTCCCCGTCAACCATCCGAAATCACCCCGAGGCCCCCAGGACCTCAACCAAAAGCACTAGTAAGTCATATACCACTAACCAAACGTATACCAAACTTCGAAACACCCAAAACAACATGGAATCAACAAAATACCCTCGGATTCAAGCCTAAGGTTTCCAAAAACTTCCGAATTCCGCATTCGATCAAAAAGCCCATCAAATCTCGTCCGAATGACCTGAAATTTTGCACACACGTCCCAAATGACACAACGGACCTACTCCAATTTCTGGAATTCCATTCCGACCCCTATATCATAATCTCCGCTACCAATCGGAAAATGCCAAAATTCCATTTTCGCCAATTCAAGCCTAAATCTACTCCGGACCTCCAAAACTCATTCTTATCACGCTCCTAAGTCACAAATCACCTCAGGAAGCTATCCGAATCATAAAAATCAAATTCTAAGATCATTTTCACACCAGTCAACTTCCAGTTGACTTTTCCAACTAAAAGACCAACTTAAGAGACTAAGTGTCTCCTTTCTCTGCAAAACCACTCCGAACCCAAACTAACCAACACGATACCACATAAGACAGCTGAACAAGACATAAAGAAGCAAAAATTGGGGAAACGGAGCGGTAACTCATGAAACGACCGGCCGGGTCGTTACATCCTCCCGCTCTTAAACAAACGTTCGTCCTCGAATGAGTCAAGAAACATACCTGAAGCTCAAATAGGTGAGGATATCTGCTCCGCATCTCCCGCTCGGTCTCCCAGGTAGCCTCCTCCACGGGCCGACCTCTCCACTGTACTTTCACTGAAGCTATATCCTTTGATCTCAACTTCTGAACATGACGCTCCAAAATAGCCGCTGGCTCCACATCATAGGTCAAATCACCACCTAACTAAACTGTCACGCCCCAAATTCGAGGGACATGACCGCCCGACCGGGTAGCCCCAGCCAAGCGAACCTGGATGCCTTTCCTAACCCACATGTTACCCCATGTTTTCCTTACTCAATTATTCCAAGAATTTGCCAAATAATTAATTAAGAACACTTTTTAATTTACAAAACACATACATACTTACATAATAGTAATGAAATCACCAACTCGTTACCAATGTATGAAAACGCGGATCTACGCAAGTTTCTAACCCACATCTACTGTCTACGGAGCCTCTAAAAGTACAATAGGATAATATAGTATTTGCCGGTAACAAGGCTCCGGCTATACCTTACACAAAAATAAAAAATAAAACTCCGAAAACAAGCGGCCTGAGCCACGCAGGGCCCCGAGAGGAAAGGGGCTCACCAAAAAGCTGATGGAGGACGAAGGGGAGCTACGATCGGTGGACTGGAGTACCTACTACGGATCCACCTACAATCATAACACGAATGTAGCGCCCCCTGGCAAAAGGGACGTCAGTACATTTGAATTGTACTGGTATGTATGAACAAACTTTGCTCCAAGTAAACTCGAACCATAAGCAAGTAAGTAGCAGTAATAAAAGCGACAATCAAATCCACAAGGAGGGAACAATTAAGCCAACAGGTATACAATCTCTCCTCCATAAACAAGCATGTAATTGTAATGGAAATAACAATCAAATCCACAAAGAAAGAGCAATCAAACCAACAAGTTTACAAACTCTCCTGTTTCCCCTTCCACATTTTCACATCAATAATTTCACAATTTGTTCATAGTTCATTTCAATAGCGATTTCGATCGCTTTCCAACCTTATTACCTCGGCCACCCTTATTACCTCGGCCACCCTTATCACCACAACCCACACCTTATTTCTTCGTGTTGCGGCGCGCAACCCGATCCCACCGAACAATCACAATTCACAAACAACACAACAACAACAACAATTCACAAACAACAACAACAACAATTCACAAAGAACAACAACAACAATCCTCAAAAAACAACAACAACAATTTACAAAGAACAACAACAACAATTTACATGAACTTCCATAGCCATCAATACCATTTCCATGTATTCCGCTACTCATATGCATTGATAGGTCACGACGATAATTTCCCATGACAAACCACATATGTTACTACCACGGTTATTCCGAGCACATCAATTCCCATTTCCTTCCATTACTTGTTTCACAGTTCTTACCACATAGCACATTCACAATCGCAAACTTGGTTTATTTCTGATTACTTGCATCAATATAGCGAAGGCACAACCACAATCACTCAACCATACCAATCACAGGAATTTCACAAATAAATCACGTAGAAATCACATACCAAGCACTCAAACACCCAAACAAGGAGATTTTACAAGTTCAATGTTAGCCATACATAGCTGGAGCCGAATCCCCTTTTAAATTCTATTTCCAATTCACCAAATAATCTAGCAACGTCAATCTAGTGCACAATTTAATACACATAACTTAGAATTGGGGTTCACAAATGCTTCTCAAACTTATCTAGGTTATCAGCCCCTTCTTTGTATAAGTCTTTGCTCCCACCCAACTACTCCTACTAGATTTTAGGTTATAGAAAGGCATGCATGTATGAGTTCAACCATTATTTTCAAGAACCAATGCATGAGACTCCCCCCCCTTAGTTTAAACCTGAAGGGATTTTACCTGCAAGAAAAGGGGGATGAAGATAAGCTTGAAATTTCCCGGCCCGGATTGTTTTGAAGAACCAAATTTTGGAGAAGATGACTCTCTCTTCCTCTCTCTTATTTTGTGCAGAAGGTCGTTAAAAATGAGGGGCTGGGGGTGTTTTATTAAAAGGGGGGTCGGGTATAAAATTTAGAAAATAGAAGCCCGAGCAAGATCTGCGGTCGCATTCTGCGATCGCAGAACTGAAATGCGGTCCGCAGATTGGACCGCAGAATTGCTCCCAAAACTCTGATGATTGTGTTTGGGTCTGCGACAGGAATGCGGTCCGCATTCCTGTTATGCGGTCGCATTGTGCACCGCAGAATTGACCTTCACAAATCCTTGAAGAACTTATGCGACGATTATGCGGTCCGCATATTGGTTATGCGATCGCATAATAGACCGCATTTTCAACATTAATTTTGACAACTCTTCTGTTTCACTCTGCGCTAGGAATGCGGTCCGCATACTAGATCTGCGACCGCATTCTGGGCCGCAGAATGGCATTTTCTGGAAAAATTGATTCTTTTTATTTTTACAAGCTTAGATCAATACCAAGGGTCCGAACCGCGGCGAGCTTAGCTCGCCGCGAAGAATTCTACGCATTCCTAACACATATTCGGAGTCGACACCACAAGATACTAGGTTTTGAGCCAAAAAATTTTTACGGGGCCTCACATAAACTGTGTTGAAGTCCAAAACATGAGACGGATCGCCAATATACTTCCGGAGCATAGAAACATGAAATACCGGATGCACGCTCGACAAGCTGGGTGGCAAAGCAAGCTCATAAGCCACCTCCCCAATCCTCCGTAGAACCTCAAAAGGCCCAATGAACCGAGGACTCAATTTACCCTTCTTCCCAAATCTCATAACACCCTTCATGGGTGACTTCAGTAGAACCTTCTCCCCAACCATGTAAGACACATCACGGACCTTCCTGTCAGCATAACTCTTTTGTCTCGACTGCGCTGTACGAAGCCTCTCCTGGATCACCTTCACTTTGTCCAAAGCATCCTGCACTAAGTCTGTACCCAAAAGCCTAGCCTCACCCGGCTGAAACCAACCAACTGGAGATCTACACCGCCTCCCATACAAAGCCTCATATAGATCCATATACTCAACTGATAACTGTTGTTATAAGCAAACTCCGCGAGCGGTAGAAACTGATCCCATGACCCTCCAAAATCAATGACACAAGCACGCAACATGTCCTCCAATATCTGAATAGTGCGCTCGGACTGCCCGTCCGTCTGAGGGTGAAAACTATGCTCAACTTAACCTGGGTACCCAACTCTCACCGTACGGCCCTGCAAAACTGTGAAGTAAACTGAGTACCTCTATCTGAAATGATGGAAACTGGAACTCCATGCAGGCGAACAACCTCTCGGATATAAATCTCTGCTAACCGCTCTGAGGAATAGGTAGTATACATAGGAATGAAGTGCACGGACTTGGTCAGCCGATCCACAATCACCCAAATAGCATTGAACTTCTTCAAAGTCCGTGGGAGCCCAACTACGAAGTCCATGGTGATCCGCTCCCATTTCCACTCTGGAATCTATCTGCTGAAGCGAGCCACCCGGTCTCTGATGCTCATATTTCACCTGCTGACCATTGAGACACCGAGCTACAAATCCCACAATATCCTTCTTCTTTCTTATCCACCAAGAATGCTGTCTCAAATCCCGATACATCTTCGCGGCTCCTGGATGAATGCAATACCGCGAGCTATGGGCCTCGTCTAAGATCAACTCCCGAAGCCCATCCATATTGGGCACACATATCCGGCCCTGCATCCTCAATACCCCATCATCACCAATAGTCATATCTCTGGCATTGTCGTGCTGAACTCTGTCCTTAAGGACAAGAAAATGAGGATCATCATACTGGCGCTCTCTGATGCGATCAAATAAGGAAGACCGAGAAATAACACAAGCTAAGACCCGACTGGGCTTTGAAATATCCAACCTCACGAACTGATTGGCCAAGGCCTGAACATCAACTGCAAGAGGTCTCTCCCCAACAGGAATATACGCCAAACTCGCCATACTCACCGCCTTCCTACTCAAAGCATCGGCCACTACATTGGCCTTCCTCAGATGGTACAAGATAGTAATATCATAATTCTTTAGTAGCTCCAACCATCTCCGCTGCCTCAAATTGAGATCCTTCCACTTGAACAAGTGCTGGAGGCTACGATGATCCGTAAACACCTCACAAGACACACCATACAGATAATGCCTCCAAATCTTCAACGCGTAAACAATGGCAACCAACTCTAGATCATGAACAGGGTAGTTCTTCTCATAGGGCTTCAACTGGCGAGAAGCATAAGCAATAACTCTACCCTCCTGCATCAACACACACCCAATACCCACTCTCGAAGCATCACAATACACTGTATATGAACCTGAAGCTGATGGTAAAACTAACACCGGAGCTGTGGTCAAGGCAGTCTTGAGCTTCTGAAAGCTCGCCTTACACTCATCCGACCACCTGAATAAAGCACCCTTTTGAGTCAATTTGGTCAAGGGTGATGCAATAGATGAAAATCCCTGAACGAACCGATGGTAATAACCTGCCAATCCAAGAAAGCTGCGAATCTCTGTGGATGAGGAAGGTCTAGGCCAACTCTGAACCGCCTCTATCTTCTTCGGATCAACCTGAATATCCTCACTGGACACCACGTGCCCCAAGAAAGCCACTGAACTGAGCCAAAACTCGCACTTGGAGAACTTTGCATAAAGCTTCTCCTCCCTCAATCTCTGCAACACAACTCTCAAATGCTCCGCGTGCTCCTCTTGACTACACGATTACACCAGAATATCATCAATGAAAACAATAACGAACGAGTCGAGATAAGGTCGGAACATGTTGTTCATCAAATGCATGAACGCTGCTGGGGCATTGGTCAGCCCAAAAGACATAACAAGAAACTCATAATGACCATATCGGGTCCTGAATGCCGTCTTAAGAATATCCGAGTCCCTGATCTTCAACTGGTGATACCCAGAACGGAGATCAATCTTGGAGAACACTCTCGCTCCCTAAAGCTGGTCAAATAAATCATCAATGCGAGGTAAAGGATACTTCTTTTTGATTGTAACTTTGTTCAACTGCCTGTAATCAATTCACATCCTCATCGTGCCATCCTTCTTTTTCACAAATAGAACAGGCGCACCCCAAGGCGACACACTAGGCCGAATGAACCCTTTATCAAGGAGTTCCTGAAGCTGCTCCTTCAACTCCGCTGGTGCCATACGATATGGAGGAATAGAAATGGGCTGAGTGCCTGGCACCATATCAATACCGAAATCAATATCCCTGTCCGGTGGCATGCCCGGCAGGTCTACAGGAAACACATTAGGAAAATCCCTCACTATCGGGACAGAATCAATACTGGGAGTCTCATCACTAACATCCCTCACAAAAGCTAAGTATGAAAGACAACCTTTCCCAACCATCCGCTGGGCCTTCAAGAACGAAATCACCCTACTGGGGACAAAATCAGTCGAACCTCGCCACTCAATCCGTGGCACACCCGGCATTGCCAATGTCACTGTCTTATCATGACAGTTTAGAATAGCACGGCACGGGGATAACCAATCCATGCCCAAAATCACATCGAAATCCACCATACGAAGTATTAGAAGATCCACTCGGGTCTCCAGACCCCTAATAGTCACCACACACGACCGGTATACATGGTCCACAATGATAGTATCGCCCACCAGAGTAGATACACGAATAGAGAAAGCAAGAGACTCACGGGGCGTATCCAAATAACGAGCAAAATATGATGACACATATGAAAAAGTAGATCCAGGATCAAATAGTATAGAGGCATCTCCGTGGCAGACTGAGACAATACCTGTAATCACAGCATCTGAAGCAATAGCATCTGGCTTGGCTAGGAGTGCATAGTAACGGCCTTGACCACCACCTGATCGACCTCCCCCTCTGGGCGACCACTAGCTGCCTGAGCGGGTGGTGAAGTAACTGGAACTGAAGTCGAAGGCTGACTCCTCTGCTGAGACGGACCCTCAAGAAGACGAGGACACTGCCTCCTCATGTGTCCAAACTCTCCACACTCGTAACAACTCCCTGGTGGGGGGAACGGGGACTGAAGGGAACCCCTAACACTGGAATGGCCAGTAAAATGACCTAGCATGGAAGAGCTCTGAACCGATGGAGCACGAGACGAACTCTGGGCTGGTAGGGCACTGAGTGATGAATGGCCCTGATGAGAACCGTGAGAACCATGGCCCGAAGATGCCCCACGATGAACTGGGCGAGCTGACTGAGCATGTCTGAATGGACGGCTTCTGTCGTGCTGAAACTAGCCTCTCAAAGGAGCGCCACCAAAACTACCAGATCCTCGAGGGCTCTTGGCCTCCCTCTCACCTCGCTCATGGCAACGAACTGACTCAATCTCTTGGGCAATATCAACAACCTGCTCAAAGGTAGCACCGGACATCCTCTCCCTGGTCATGAGAATCCGAAGCTAATATGTGAGGCCATCCACGAACCTCTTGATCCTCTCTCTATCCGTAGGAACCAACCAAACAGCATGACGAGCTAACTCTGAAAATCTCATCACATACTGCATCACAGTCATCTCTCCCTGACGCAACTGCTCGAACTGCCTGCGCAGCTCCTCTCTGCGAGACTGTGGCACATACTTCTCCAAAAAGAGAATGGAGAACTGCTGCCAGGTAAGGGGCGCTGCATCAACAGGCCTACGCCTCTCATATGCCTCCCACCAGGTAAAGACAACTCCGGAAAACTGAAAAGTAATAAATGCTACCCCGCTAGTCTCCAGAATACCCGTTGTACGAAGAATCCTCTAACACTTGTCCAAGAAGCCCTGAGCATCCTCGCCCTCTGTACCACTGAAAGTTGGAGGCTGAAGTCTACCAATCCTCTCCAATCGATGCTGCTCGTCCTCAGGCATAACTGGTACTACAAAACCCTGAGCAGGTGCAACCGGCTAGGCTGGTAGTGCCTCCGGTGTCTGCAATCCCTGAACAACCTGCTAAGGTGTGTATCCGGCGGGAGTCTGAGTGCCTCCCCCGGCCTAGGAAGTGGCTGTGGTAGTAGAAATTGCGACCGCCTGAGCAAGAGTAGTGCACACAGTCAAGATCTGAGTCAAGGTCTCGTGAAGACCCCGAATAACAATAGGGACAGCGGGTGCCTGAGCTGGTCCCGCTGGAGCATCCCCCATTGGAATCTGATCATGAACTGGGGCGGCTGGTGGATCTACAGGTGCTGCCCGATCTGTTGTACAGGCTACACCCCTGCCCCTACCACGACCTCAATCGTGTCCTCGGCCTCTAGTGGCCCCAACCGGTGGTCATCCGTCCTGACTGGTAGCACACGTCCTTACCATCTGTGAGAGAATAGAATAACAGAAGTTTAGTACTAGAATCAACAGATTCACTCGACAGGAATTTCAAGAATGTGATGTTTTTCCTAAAGGTTCTGCAGCCTCCCGAGGATAAGTACAGACGTCTCCGTACCGATCCACGTGACTCTACTAAACCGGCTCATGACCCGTGAGACCTATTTAACCTAGGCTCTGATACCACTTTTCACGACCCCAAATACCCCGATCGTGATAACGCTTATCACAGTACAAAGAGAGCCAAACCAATGTTTACCACATCAAATAAAATCATTTTCTAAACCGATTAAGTCTCAAATTCTTCATATGAAATATATATATACTATCAGAAATAGGCGGAAAACCAATAAAAAATATTCTAACACAGCGCGAATCCGGTGTCACTAGTTATGAGCGTCTAAGTACAACCCAACAATGTCTGAATAATACACAATAAGTCTAAACATAACAAAATACTGAAACAGGAAGGAGGAAGGCAAGGCTGCGAACGCCGTGCAGCTACCTTGTGACCTCCGAATACGACTCTGAGAGTGTTGGAAGCTCTCACTCTGATGATCGGGCACCTAGATCTGCACACAAGGTGCAGGGAGTAACGTGAGTACGCCAACTCAGTAAGTAACTAAAGTAAATATAGTCTGAGTGCAGTGACGAGCATTTAAAAATCATATAAAAGAAATTTCGAAAGAAATATCAAGTCCAATCTGCAGTTCAAAAATCAGTAATCTCAAAAAAACTCCAGTTTCAATTGAAATCTTTTTAAAGACATTTATTCAACATTTTTCAACAAAGGTTCAGAATAAAAGTAGAGTGAAAACAGTATAATGTCATAAACAAGCCCCTCTGGCATGGTATCACTCATAAGTATAGCCCCTCGGGCAAGCCTCTCAGTCACTCGTGACTCAGCTCTTGTCAATTAGTAGTCACACTCAGCACTCCGGCTCAATAGATATCTCATAATAATAATAATAGTAATAACCACTGCGGCGTGCAGCCCGATCCATAGTTTATAGTCGACGACGCTCACTGGGAGTGTACAGACTCCGGAGGGGCTCCTACAGCCCAAGCGTCATATCGCTGCGGCGCGCAGCCCGACCCAATACATATCGCTGCGGCGTGCAGCCCGATCCATATAAATATCGCTGCGGCGTGCAGGTCGATCCATAATATATATATATAATAACGCTGCTCAAGTATATTAATATCAAACCAAAAGAAAAAAAATTAAAAAGACGAATCAGGAAGCGAGAAAATAACAACGAATCAACCAAATAAAATAAAGAGAACACCATACTAGTCAGCCCAGGAGACAGTAGCGGTGTTGATTCGGTAACAGAAGCAACGCGAAGCCGAGTTCAACGAAACTATGGGGGAGGGAAACAAATTGGGGATGGGAAAAGTTTTTCCAGTACTTTTGGAAAGAGATACAAATGAATATCGATGTTACTGTCTTTGAATTTTTAGAAAATTTTGGGGGAAACTTTTAGGGGGAAAATTTTGGGGAAAACATTATAGCGGGAAATGTTTTAGGGTACGCTTGCAAAATGCTTGTAAAGGATTACATTAGTTCTGCTGATAAAACTATTCTTAAAAAATGTTTCACTACCTATAATAAGGGTTGCCAAATATTTTATTATTAGCCACCCTTAAAAAGTGTAGTCTTTTTATTTAAAAGGAACGCTTTCCAAGCGTTGCCTTAAAAACCGTAGTCAAAGACTCTATCCAAAGTAAGGCTGTATGTGGTCCCGGGCCCGGGCCTAAATGGGCTAAACGGGCCGGGCTAAACGGGCCTGGGCTTAGCGGTCCCGGGCTCTGGCGGTCCAACGGGTAGGACCAGCCCGTGACGGGCCTAAGCCCATATGGTCCTGGGCTAAATGGGCCGGGCTCGTGGGCTTAGCGGGCCTAACGGGCTTTTTTTATTTCCGGGCTTTTTTTTTTATTTTTTTTATTTGGGGCAATTTTTTGTAAACCATATGTGTATGTATATATATAAATTGCTCTTATGCATGGCTATATAAATATATGTGGTATATATAATATAGAAATCTAATTATTAAAGTGTTTGACGAAAATGTAAAATAACAAATCAATAGTAAAACTAAATTGGCATGCATAATAAATTAATAACAAAGTACAACATGAAGCATAAATACGTCTAATAATTTTAAAATAACACAAATTATTGAAAAATCTTAAAGACGAATTTGCGGATAAATACCCTCAACACAATACTTATATGCCTCCTTAAAATGCCTGTGGTACACCCTGAACGAAAATTTAAGACTCTTCCACAGTTCTTGCACTTTAATATTTGGCCTTCTTCATATACTTCAAGCACTTCATAGTATTGCGACACAAATAAGCGCACTCTTTCCGAACGAGGCATGATTTAACTTGAAAATTGAGATTGAGACTTGAAGTCTTGAAAATTGGAGATTGACAGATTGAGAGAAATTTAGATTGAGAAATGAGTATTGAGTATTGAAATGAAGAAGAGGGAGGGGGGTACTTATAGTGTTAGATAAGGTTAGTTTTGTAAATTAAAAAAAAATGGCTATTTGTGCAATTAATATGACCGTTGGTGGTCATTGGGGGTGGGGCCCTCATTTTGAAAAATCTTGTTTTGTAGTATATATAGTACTACTTCTTCATGTAAATATAATATATATAGTATACTAGTATAGTGTACTATATATTGTATGTTATGTATATATATTCCATTATATAATTTGTTGTAGTATAAATTGTATGTTATGTATATATATTCCCTTATATATTTTCTTGTAGTATATATTGTATGTTATGTATATATATTCCATTATATAATTTGTTGTAGTATAAATTGTATGTTATGTATATATATTCCCTTATATATTTTCTTGTAGTATATATTGTATGTTATGTATATATATTCCATTATATAATTTGTTGTAGTATAAATTGTATGTTATGTATATATATTCCCTTATATATTTTCTTGTAGTACATATTGTATGTTATGTATATATATTCCATTATATAATTTGTTGTAGTATATATTGTATGTTATGTATATATATTATACCTTATAAATAATTGCAAGTTAAAGACAAAAAATATTGCGAAGAGATATTCAAGGCCAAGGGTATGTTTTATAATTTTTATTACCAAAAATGGCATATCTTTCTTAGTCTTCTTCCCCCCAATGGAATGAGCACAACAAGGTACTAATACCACCATTAAAAGGAAAAAAAACTAAAGAAGATATGCCAAAGTACAAGTTACACCATAATCTACATTGTATCTCTAACAAATCTCATAAATCCTTCAAGGTTCGGAGGAGGTTCCGTTGGTGGTGGCGGAAAAGAAGCTTGTTCATCACCGCTTCCGGGCGAAGCAGCATCCTCCGCAAGTTCCGCTATCATTTCTTCATACGCTTCGTCTATCTCCGGTTGTGATTCTGCAAGTCCAAAGTTTCTTCTTTCCGAGCGGATCCAATCTCTGAATAGTACTGATTTTTCCAAGCTCTCCCTCATAGACGCTCTATGATCACCTATTTGAAGTCTTGCTTGACTGAAAGCGCTCTCTGATGCAACCGTTGAAGCTTGAATAGATAAAATATCCCGAGCCATCCTTGCAAGAACCGGAAAATNCTACATTTGGCTTAGGGTACAGTTATACTTGGGAAGAATTCCAGAACTGGTCACCACCATGGCGCGGCCCCTACTATCCATTGAAGCTTCCGATACCTAGCCTGAGCAGACCTTCCAACCGGCAGATACTATATATGGGTCAGAAGAAGATGAAGCATTGGCAGCCATGAAGAATCTGTTTCTGGAGGATGATGATATGGATTGCTGTGTTCTTTTCGAGGAGGAAGGGGAGGAAGGCCCTTCCATACAAGCGGTGAACCGAGGAGACCGCCTCAGCAATTGGTCAATTAGAACCGTCAGGGCCCGGAAAGCTTCGGGGTAGCAAGGCTAAACAAAAGCACCATGCATCTCATTTTACCTTTTACTAGCTGATTTTTTTCCCACATTGTCTTTAATTTTGAAAAGAGCTCCGATGTTCCAAACAATCATGAATTTAATCAAAGCATTTCAGTTTATCATATATCTCGCTCTTATTATTTCTCTATCATTTACTCTATTTTCACACAGCATTACTATTACTTACTTTGATGATGAACCAGCGATTATGACTTGCAACGAAACAACGCAGCAAAAGGATGTAGATTCAGAAGAGGATGATATACCAGAAGAGGTCGTCAGGGAGGTTGAGCATTTTGAGAATAGACCTAAGTCTAACCTGGAAGAAACTGAGGTCGTTAATTTGGGAGATACAGAAAATGTCAAAGAAACTCGCATCAGTGTTCACCTGTAACCATCAGAAAAGAAAGAATACACAGAATTTTTAAAGGAATATGAGGACATATTCGCCTGGTCGTATGATGATATGACTGGTCTCAGCACGTCCATTGTAGCTCACAAACTGCCAACAGATCCAACCTGTGCGCCGGTAAAATAGAAGCTCAGGAAATTCAAACCCGACATGAGTTTGAAAATCAAAGAAGAGGTTACTAAGCAAGTCAAAGCTAAGGTTCTCAGAGTGGTAGAGTATCCGACATGGTTAGCCAACATCGTGCCAGTACCAAAGAAAGATGGGAAAGTTAGAGTTTGTGTCGACTACCGGGATCTTAACCGGGCCAGTCCCAAAGATGACTTCCCCTTGGCGAACATACACATTCTTTTCGACAACTGCGCCAAGCATGAGTTGCAGTCCTTTGTTGATTGTTTCGCCAGATATCATCAGATATGGATGGATGAGGAAGATGCAGAGAAAACGGCTTTCATCACGCCGTGGGGAATGTATTGTTACAAAATGATGCCATTTGGGTTGAAGAATGCTGGCGCCACCTATATGAGAGCCATGACTACTATCTTTCACGACATAATACACAAGGAGATTGAAGCATATGTGGACGATGTCATCATCAAATCCAAGAAAGCCACTGATCATATGGAAGACTTGAGAAAGTTCTTCAACAGATTGAGGAAGTACAATCTGAAACTAAATCCTGCCAAGTGTGCATTCGGGGTTCCTGCTGGAAAATTACTAGGTTTCATCGTGAGTCGTCGAGGAATAGAATTGGACCCATCAAAGGTCAAAGCCATTCAAGAATTGCCACCGCCAAAGAACAAGAAGGACATAATGAGTTTCCTGGGGAGGCTCAACTATCTCAGCCGGTTCATAGCTCAGTCCACAGTCATTTGTGAACCCATCTTTAAGATGTTGAAGAAAGACGCTGATACTAAGTGGACTGACGATTGTCAGAAAGCCTTTGACAGAATCAAGGAATACCTGTCAACGCCGCCAGTCTTGGTTCCGCTCGAGCCAGGAAAGCCTCTATTGCTTTATCTTGCGGTTTTGGATGGAGCGTTCGGTTGTGTTCTGGGACAACATGATGAAACGGGGAGAAAGGAGCAAGCCATCTACTATCTCAGTAAGAAGTTCACCCCGTACGAGGCCCGGTATTCTTTATTGGAGCACACCTGTTGTGCTCTGACTTGGGTAGCTCAAAAATTGAGGAATTATTTTTGTGCCTACACTACTTATCTCATATCAAGGATGGACTCGCTGAAGTATATCTTCCAGAAGCCCATCCCACTGGCAAGCTCGCTAAGTGGCAAATCCTGCTAAGTGAATTCGACATTGTTTACGTAACTCAAAAAGCGATCAAGGGCCAAGCCATAGCAGACCACTTTGCTGAGAATCCTGTCAGCGGAGAATACGAACCCCTGAAAATGTATTTTCCTAATGAAGAAGTGTCCTTTGTAGGAGAAGATATTGGAGAATCCTACGAGGGTTGGAGGTTGTTCTTCGATGGAGATGAAAATTTCAAAGGAGTTGGCATAGGAGCAGTCCTAGTATCAGAAACCGGCCAGCACTACCCGGTATCCGCCAAGCTCAGATTCCCTTGCTCCAACAACATGGCCGAATACGAAGCCTGCATCCTGGGGCTCAAGATGGCCATTGACATGAACATTCAGGAGCTGCTAGTGATCGGGGATTCAGACTTGCTCATACATCAGGTTCGAAAAGAATGGGCAACCAAGAACTCCAAGATACTCCCCTACTTGCATCACATACAGGAGTTAAGGAAAAGATTCACAAAAATGGAATTTCAACATGTCCCCAGGGTCCAAAACGAGTTCGCTGACACACTAGCTACTTTATCATCCATGATCCAGCATCTAGACACAAATTTCATTGATCCCATCCCAGTAAAGATCTATGATCAGCCAGCCTATTGTGCTCACGTTGAGGAAGAAGCGGACGAAAAACCATGGTTCCACGACATCAAGGAGTACTTGACAACAGGAGAATATCCAGAACTTGCCAACGCCACTCAGAAGCGCACACTTTGGAGATTATCCAACAACTTCTTTCACAGTGGGGGGATCCTGTATAGGAGGACTCCCGATTTGGGTTTACTAAGGTGTGTCGAAGCAAAAAGAGTATCCAAACTATTGGACGAAGTGCACGCAGGGACCTGCGGGCCGCACATGAATGGCTTTGTCCTAGGAAAGAAGATACTCCGAGCAGGATATTTTTGGATGACTATGGAAACAGACTGTATCTAGTATGTTCGCAAATGCCATCGCTGTCAGATACATGCAGACATGATAAAGGTGCCTCCAAACGAGCTTACAGCAACAAGCTCACTGTGGCCATTCGCCGCCTGGGGAATGGATGTTATTGGACCTATTGATCCTGCCGCATCAAACAGGCACATGTTTATCCTGGTGGCGATTGATTATTTTACCAAATGGGTTGAAGCAGCGTCATACAGGGCAGTGACCGTATTGTTTGCCGATTCGGGATTCATGAATCAATCATCACTGATAATGGTTCCAATCTCAACAACGACTTGATGAAAGCCATGTGCGAGTCATTCAAGATCAAACACACGAATTCTACAGCCTACAAGCCTCAGATGAATGGAGCTGTAGAGGCAGCCAACAAGAATATCAAGAAGATATTAAGGAAGATGGTCGAAAGTCACAAACAATGGCATGAGAAATTATCATTCGCCCTACTAGGATACCGCACCACGGTCCGCACATCGACCGGAGCAACTCCCTACATGCTGGTTTATGGTACAGAGGCGGTCATCCCCGCCGAGGTAGAGATTTCCTCTTTGAGGATCATACAAGAAGCAGAGTTGGACGACGCAGAATGGGTAAAAGGTCGCTACGAGCAGTTAGCCCTTATAGATGGGAAAATGATGAATGCAGTTTGCCACTGTCAGTTGTATCAGAACAGAATGTCCAGAGCCTTCAACAAAAGAGTTAAGCCAAGGAAGTTTACACTGGGGCTGCTGGTGTTGAAGAAAATATTCCCACATCAAGATGAAGCCAAGGGGAAATTCTCTCCCAACTGGTAAGGTCCATACATGGTTCACCGGTTTCTAACTGGAGGAGCCCTTATTCTTGCAGAAATGGACGGGGAAGTTTGGCCAAAGCCAATCAATTCAGATGCAGTGAAACGATACTATGTGTAACTACTTATGATTTCTTATGATGATGTAATTTGAACTACGCCTGACCTGATTTCCGTTTAAGAGGGGATACGTAGGCAGCCCTATGGGTTCGGTCACAATTTAATAAAAATTCCATTTTTCCTCCCTACTGTTGGAACTGGGGCAGAATTTTAAGGAGGACCCTTAAAATTCCAAAGTTAGTTTTTAGCCATTCATCGCCAGGAATGTCACCTCAGTAAAATAGGGCAGAATTTTGAGGAGGACCCTCAAAATTCCGAAGTTGATTTTTTTTAGCCGTTCAGCGCAGCCGTCAGAAGCGCCAGCCCAGTAAACTGGGGCAGAATTTTGAGGAGCACCCTCAAAATTCCGAAGCAAGAAAGGTTGCAATGTCTTGAACCACTTCGCAGTCGTTGGTTCATCTAAAGAAAACTATTTTCTACTTACGTTATATTTACTAAATCATGCATAACTATTGTTCGAATTGCTGCTATTTAGCAACGCTACCCCAATGATACGCAACGCCGGAAGCCAGGGGAAAACGAACTAGCCTTTCCCCCTTACAAAACTCACGATTTTTCTTTGGATCCAGGCACCAGACTAACAATATCGTCAGGTATATTTATGCACGCATACTTTCTCAAGAACGCAACCTCTTAGAATCATCACTTGTTCGTAATTGCTATCCATACACAACCTCCCCAGCAGTCACGATATCAGCTATCAGCTAAGAAGTCTCACTACTACTCGTCCTTTTACATTCTCGCATTGCATAAGGCTACCTTTCTGCCTTTCGAGACTAAGCACTGTCTCCATCTATCTGCATTGCATATGGCTACCTTTCTGCCTTTCGAGACTAAGCACTGTCTCCATTTGCATTATCTGCATTGCATAAGGCTACCTTTCTGCCTTTCGAGACTAAGCACTGTCTCCATCTATCTGCATTGCATAAGGCTAAATTTCTGCATTTCGAGACTAAGCACTGTCTCCATCCTGCATTTTCTTGCATTGCATAAGGCTACCTTTCTCCCTTTCGAGACTAAGCACTGTCTCCATCTGCATTATCTGCACTGCATAAGGCTACCTTTCTGCCTTTCGAGACTAAGCACTGTCTCCATACTGCATTTTCTTGCATTGCATAAGGCTACCTTTCTGCCTTTCGAGACTAAGCGCTGTCTCCATCTGCATGGCTGAAATATCGCCACCTCTATTTGCATCGGCTGAAATACCGCCATCTTCATACAAATCTTGCATGGCTAAAACACCGCCAATTTTTGTTTAAATCGCCATCGGCTGAAACATCGCCTGCTTATTTTTAACTTCTGTCGGCTGAAATATCGCCATTTATATTTTTTACATCAGCTGAAACATCGCTGTTTTATTTAAATTTCTGTCGGCTGAAATATCTCCATTTACATTTTTTGCTCCGGCTGAAATACCGCCAAATCTTGCATTTCATGGGCTAAAATACTGCCAAATCTTGCATTTCATAAGCTGAAACACCGCCAAATTGTCCGAGGGCGTCATTGTTCGGAGGCATCATCTTCATAGACCGAGAACACCATGCCATGGCCCGAGGACCCGCTTTATATCCTGCACTGCATTATTCAAAGGCATCATGGTTCGGAGGCACCATTATCATAGCCCGAGAACATCATTTCATAGCATGCGAATCCTTCATTTTGCGCTTCATGGCCCAGGACATCATGGTCTGAGGACGTCATCCTAACCGTCCGAAGACAGCATTCATGGTCCAACGGGAACTTGCATCACGTTTAAGTTTATGCACGATATACGCCCGTATTGCTCACTTGCAGGTACACCGGCCAGCAGCGGCCGCCTCAGCAGGAACGATCCCGCTCCGGTTCCCACAGCCGATCAAACT
Organism: Nicotiana attenuata; assembly: GCF_001879085.1. NCBI lineage: Eukaryota > Viridiplantae > Streptophyta > Magnoliopsida > Solanales > Solanaceae > Nicotiana > Nicotiana attenuata. The sequence goes on along the minus strand of NW_017670647.1, from coordinate 417,856 downwards.
TCAAATACTTCTTGCCACCCTAAACGTCGTGTCTGTCTCTTTGGAATCTCCATCGGCATGTTCCGTCAATGGTTCCTGAACTACATACGACCTGATTCCTGTAAGACCAGGGATATGTAGGCAGCTCGAAAACCAGAGTTCGGTCAAATTCTTTTCAAATCGCCGCTTTCGGTCAAAATTGGCCATCATATCTTTACCCGACAACTCTTCCATCCTTCCCGGATAAAGAGGGGCAGCTGTTGATACCCAATTTTTTCCTAGTAATTTTATACTCAACATACTTCCAAAATAGCATATATGTGCATATATAAGCACACCCAAGAGTTTTGGCATTTTTAATGATTTTTAAACCAATTCATTGCCTATTTTAATACAACAAAATCCAATAATTATTCCCAAAATTATCATTTTGGCGAATAATTCATTTTTATTCTCACATTTGCACCAAAATATAATTAAGGTAATTTTTTGCATATTTTTACAAATTTATTTGGTATTTTTAAAGCTAAATTGCATATAATTGCAATTATAGCCTGTTTTGTGATTAATAGCATTTTATAATTACAAAATTAGTTCCAATATTTTTAAGTTAATATTAATGTAATATTTTTTTACTCAGTATTTTTAATTTATTTTTAAAACCATCATCGCTATTTTTATAAAATAAAACGGGGGAAAAGTGGCTATTTAAAATCCGGCCTCAATTTCATTTCAATTACAGCCCAATTTGCACCCCAATTCAACCCAATCCCAACCCCCAAATCAATTTAAACCCGATTACTTGATCCAATCGTACAAACCCGCCCGTTTTCTTTTAAAAATCTGAGCCATTGATCATTTTGATCAACGACCCAGATCTCTTCTTTCCTTTTTAATTCCAAACGACCCCTAAACCCTACCCCATTCTTTCAGAAGCGCCGCCTCTAACTCCTCTCTTCTCTCAAACGCTCTCGAGCTCTCTCGAAACCCTAATCGCTCTCTGCCACCTCCAACCCCAAATCCACCGGAATCTATGGCTGTTCTAACCATGGACGACCTATTCTCACCCCCTACTGCTCTCACGTGCTTGAAGGTTCGAGGCCAGACCTCGAAGGTCCTCGCTCAGACCTTCATCGATTCGAAGTTTCCAGCCATCTCCAGCCTTGCTCCGGCATGTCTTAGCCTCCTGAGCCTGATTCCGACCTTATCGACTCCGGATCTGATCTTGTCTCTTCCAAGCCTTTCTCGTTTCTAGGGTTCTCAGAAACCCTAGCCTATTCGAGGTTCTTTTTCGTTTATTTGTTCGGATCTGTGCTCGATCTGTGCTATATGTGATGTTTTAAACGTTTTCTCCGATTTTCCTTTTTAAAATCTTTTGATTTCAAACTAGGGTTTCTGAGTCTGTTTGTTAATATTTTGTTCGATTCATTTGTTTATCATCTCTAAGTTTGATTGGTGTTGAAAACCTAATTTTTGGAGATTTGTTTGAGTTTCTGAGTCTATCTGTTTGATTTACTTTGTTTGCACCTGATTAGTGTCGAAACCCTAATTTTGGGGGTTTATTCGAGCTTCTGAGACTGTTTGATTGTTTTACTTGTTTATTGCCTCTAAACTTGATTGATTTCGAAAAAACCTAGTTTCTTTGGGGTTTACTCAAGTTCCTGAAGTTTACTTGTGCGATTCTCCTATTTGAAATTGTTCTACTTTATTTGAAGGTTTCGGTATCTCTTTGTGTGATTCTTTTGATTCTGCTTTCTTACTATCTGTCAAACTCGATTATGTTTTCAGAAAGGTTTTCACCTAACCTTTTGCATGCTTCTGATCTTTTCTCTCTTACAAATAAGCCAACGAAATTTGACCTACATGACTATCATGCTATTACTGTATGCTACCTCTCCTTGCCATAGCTTGGCCTCACATGTCTATTACTTGTGCACCTCATTTATATACTGAGTCCCTTCTGTGATTGATTTTCAAATTCGTGATTGATTTTCAAAACTTCTCCTTGTGCAGTTCTGATTTTTTACTCGCCCCTTAAGGGTTAGTTGATTCTCCTTCTTTGTTTGGCCTTACCAGATCCTTTCCAAAATAAGTACACTCCTGTATTTAGACTTAAACCCCTACTATATGGTTTTACCGCTCCTTTTATGGCAACAATCATTCTGCTTACAAATTGATTTTCTTTCCTTATATTAATCCTGTTAAGTGCCCGTTGAGCAGTAATCCCTTGATTAAAGGGAAAACCTGCGTTAATTGATTTTGACTGTGATTATTTCCATGTTTGTGTTGAAA
>NW_017670647.1:354905-413653 GCF_001879085.1 Nicotiana attenuata | reverse complement strand
ACCACGTGTATAACGGTTACGGTGTTGTGTGGGGTGATCCATATTATTTATAAACATACGGACCCCTCTCCCTTTATCTTTTTTACTTGTTTATTTCGAAAACTACTTTTTCTCAAATTTCAGCTTCTTTAACTGCTACTTCCAGCAATTATGTAAAATTTCTCCCTCTTTTCACTCGTTTATTCTGAATTTTTAAACTACTTTCTTCGCCAAATTTCAGCCTCTTTAACTTCGTTTTAGTTTCAAATTATTTGCAACCATTATATGAACATCCCCTCGTATTTATAATTCTTGCTTGTTCACTTATGCTTGCTTGCTTAAAGTCACAATTGTAACATGGCCGGGAACCACGCTAGTGGATCTTGAGGGGTGCCTAACACCTTCCCCTCGAGATAATTTCTAGCCCTTACCCAAACTCTGGTTCTTCATCTCAAATTCTTTTAAAGTGTCCTAATGCACTATAATCATTAGGTGGCGACTCTTCAATTCCAAAAACCAATTCCCAAACGAGAATAGAGTTGTCTTTTCCAAAAATGCCGTAAACCCGATTTCTTGGGAAAAAGGGGGCGTCGACAAATGTCTACCAACAAGGGAAAATACAGAGAGGGCTATACTAGTACTGAGAATAGAAAGGGACTCTTCGGTCTGCGGACGCGGCAGATGTACCTCGGAGTCTCTACAAAGCGCCTCGCCTCAAGCGTGATAAGACTGAGTGGACGTACCTGGATCTGCACATGAAAAACATACGCAGGAAGGGCATGAGTGAACCACAACGGTACTCAGTAAGTGCCAAGCCTAACCTCGGTCGGGTAGTGACGAGGAAGGTCAGGGCCCTACTGAGGTTAAAGAAAATACAAGATATAACATTGTAGAATAAGACAGTATACTTAAGTGCAACAGTAAAAGCAACATAGCATAAAGAACAACAGCAACTTTAATAGAGACATAGAAAAATCACGGAAATAAATACAGCTCAACGCAGAGATAACAATCGGGGGATCTCTTAGTATCCCGAGGATCTCTTAGTATCCTCAATATATATGCTGGGCATCTCTCAATATCCCAAGGATCTCTTAGTATCCTCAATATACGTGCTGTGGATATCTCGGTATCCCGCACTACAGTCCAAATCAATACAGGTGCAGGGGATCTCCCGTAATACGAATCCGTAGTCCCAAAGTAAACAAGCAGGGGGATCTCCCGGGATACCGTCCCGTAGTCCCAAAGTAAACAAGCAGGGGGATATCCCGGGATACCGTCCTGTAGTCCCAAAGTAAACACACAGCAGCAACATGAAGAATACTCAATTCAGCTCTAAATTCATACCAAGGTAAAAACAAGTATTTCTAACCTAGCATGCCACACATAATCCAAATAAGGCAGTTTGAGCAAATAAGGTAATTAAGACAATTAGACATGCTTCCCTAAGCTAATAGTAGGCTTAAATTACACACGGTATGAACAGGAAAAGGNCGGAAACAAACTAATAAAAACTAGAAGATAAACAAATGTAGAAATGTTTTAGGTGCCACTCGGCATATACCAATACAAGATCTCAAAAAAAAAACTGAACAATTCCCAAAACCCGTAATCCCATGAATCACAAGCTTAGAAATACATAAAAAGCTCTAACTCCAAAAATGTCTATCAACAAGGAAAAATACAGAAGGGCTAAACTAGTACAGAGAATAGAAAGGGACTCCTCGGTCTGCGGATGCGGCAGATATACTTCGAAGTCTCTACAAAAGCGCCTCGCCTCAAGGGTGATAAGACTGAGTGAGAATACCTGGATCTGCACATGAAAAACATGCGCAAAAAGGGCATGAGTACACCACAGCGATACTCAGTAAGTGCCAAGCCTAACCTCGGTCGGGTAGTGACGAGGAAGGTCAGGGCCCTATTGAGGTTAAATGAAATACAAGGTACAACAGTATAGAACAATGCAGTATAATTAAGTGCAACAGTAAGAAGTAACACAGGATATAAAGAGCAACAACAACTATAATAGAGACAAAATAATCACGGAAAGGAATATAGCTCGACACCGAGATAACAACCGGGGATCTCTCAGTATTCCGAGGATCTCTTAGTATCCACAATATGTGTGCGGGGGGATCTCTCGGTATCCCGAGGATCTCTTAGTATCCTCAATATATGCTGGGGATCTCTCGGTATCCCAAGGATCTCTTAGTATCCTCAATATATATGTTGGGGATCTCTCGGTATCCCAAGGATCTCTTGGTATCCTCAACATACGTGCTGGGGAACTCTCGGTATCCCGCACTACAACCCAAATCAGTATAGGTGCAGGGGATCTCCCGGAACACAGATCCGTAGTCCCAAAGTAAACAAGTAGGGGGATCTCCCGGGATACCGTCCCGTAGTCCCAAAGTAAACACACAACAGCAACACGAAGAATACTCAATTCAGTTCATATTTCATACCAAGGTAAAAAAAAATAGGTATTTCTAACCTAGCATGCCACATGTAATCCAAATAAGGTAGTTTGAACAAATAAATCAATTAAGGCAATTAGACATGCTTCCCTAAGCTAACAGCAGGCTTACATTGCAAATAGTATTAGCAGGAAAGGAAACACAGTTAGAGTTACTTAATGAAAATAGGATTTTCAACAATTAGCACAAGTACGCACTCATCACCTCACGTACAAGGCATTTCAAATATCAACAATACCAAATCTTAAGGGAAGTTCCCCCCACAAGGTTAGGCAAGCCACTTACCTCGAACCGGCTCAAAATCAACCTGAAACCACGCTCTTGCCACAAGTACTCGACTCCAAATGGCCCAAATCTATTCAATTCAATTGCATTATTTAAATAACACTTCAAGTGACTGATTCCTCAAATAAATTCTAAGCTAATACGCGAAATTAGGTAAAATGACCAAAACGCCCCCGGGCCCACATTTCGGAATTGGGTAAAATTTATAAATTCGGAATCCTCACACTCTCACGAGTTCAGTCATACCAAAAGTACCAAAATCGGACCTCAAATGGTCCCTCAAATCATCACTTAAAGCTCTCCAATTAACCAAACCCTAACCCCCAATTTACCACCGATTTTCCTTCAAATTTCGTGCTTACAATGATAAGAATCACCATAATAATGAGTTTAGGTTCCAAAAATCTTACCTCCTTGAAGCTCCCTTGAATCCTCTCTCAAACACCTCCCAAAAAGCTCAAAATCCGGATGAAAATGGTGAAAGAATGGGCAAAAATCGCGACTGAGAACCTTTATATAGGTTCTGGCCCAGGACTTCCGCACCTGCGGACATTTCCCCGCACCAGTGGACCCGCACCTGGGGTCCCAGGTGCGCATCTGTGAGATTTCATTAATTCCCTTGGGCCGCACCTGCACTTCTTTTACCGCACCTACGCTCACGCAGGAGGGCTCAAACTACTGCACCTGCGAAAACTGGCCTTCCCTCACATAGTCGTATCTACGGTCTCTCAGCCGCTTCTGCGGCGCCGCACCTGCGGTCCCCAAGCCGCAGTTGCAGTTATGACAGCAGACTCAGTAGCTTCAGCTACAAATTCCCAACTCCAAACTTCCCGTTAACCATCTGAAACAACCCCGAGGCACACGGGACCTCAACCAAAAGCACGAACAAGTCATATACCACTATCCAAACTTATACAAATCATCAAAACACCTCAAACAATATCGAATCAACCAATTAGCATCGGATTCAAGCCTAAGGACTTCAAAAACACTCGAATTACGCTTTCGATCAAAAAGTCTATCAAACCTCGTCCGAATGACCTAAAATTTTGCACACACGTCACATTCAACACTACGGAGCTACTCCAACTTCCGGAATTCCATTCCGACCCCGATGTCAAAATCTCACTATCGAACCGGATACTTCAAAAATTCAACTTTCGGCATTTCAAGCCTAAATAAGCTACGTACCTCCAAAACACAATCCGAACACGCTCCTAAACCGTAAATCACCCAACGGAGCTAATGGAACCAATGGAATTCCATTCCGAGGCCGTTTTCACACGGTTCCGACTATGGTCAAAATCTAAAACTTAAGCTCTCATTTAGGGACTAAGTGTCCCAAACCTCTCCGAAACTCCAAATAAATCCTCTCGGCAACTCACAATAGCAGAAATAAACACGGGGAATGCAGTTAATAGGGGATCGGGGCGTAAATTCTTAAAATGACCGGCCGGGTCATTACATCCTCCAACACTTAAACATTCGTTTGTCCTCGAATGAGCATAGAAACATACCTGAAGTAGTGAAAAGATAAGGGTAACGGCTGCGCATATCTTGCTCGGTCTCCCAAGTCACCTCCTCGACCGGCTGGCCCCGCCACTGAACCTTCACAGATGCTATGTTCTTTGACCCCAGCTTTTGAATCTGCCTGTCCAATATCGCCACTGGCTCCTCAACATAAGATAGATCCTTGTCCAACTGGACTGAACTGAAATCCAACACGTGCGACGGATCACCGTGATACCTTCGGAGCATCGAAACATGAAATACTGGATGAACTCCTGCCAAGCTGGGAGGTAAGGCAAGCTCATAAACAACCTCCCCAACACGCCTCAATTTCTCAAAAGGGCCAACAAACCTAGGACTCAACTTCCCTTTCTTCCCGAACCTCATAACGCCCTTCATAGGCGAAACCCGAAGCAGAACCCGCTCTCCAACCATGTAGGAAACATCACGAACCTTCCGGTCCGCGTAGCTCTTCTGTCTGGACTGGGTTGTACGGAGTCTATCCTGAATTACCTTGACCTTCTCCAAAGTATCCTGTACCAAGTCTATGCCCAATAACCTAGCCTCACCCGGCTTGAACCAACCCACCGGGGATCTACACCGCCTACCATACAAGGCCTCATACGGTGCCATCTAAATGCTGGACTGATAGCTGTTGTTGTAAGAAAACTCCACCAGTGGCAAGAACTGATCCCAAGACCCTCCAAACTCAATGACAGACGCACGGAGCATATCCTCAAGAATCTGAATAGTGCGCTCGGACTGTCCGTCCGTCTGAGGGTGAAATGTTGTGCTCAACTCCACCCGAGTACCTAACTCATGCTGTACGACCCTCTAGAACCGCGATGTAAACTGAGTACCCCTATCTGAAATAATAGAAACTAAAATACCATGTAGTCGGACAATCTCCCGGATATAAATCTCCGCTAACCGCTTCGAAGAATAGGTGGTACACACAGGAATGAAGTGCGCAGACTTGGTCAACCGATCCGCAATAACCCGAATGGTATCGAACTTCCATAAGGTCCGTGGGAGCCCAGTTACGAAGTCCATGGTGATCCGCTCCCACTTCCACTCCGGAATCTCTATCTGCTGAAGCAATCCACCCGGTCTCTGGTGCTCATACTTCACTTGCTAACAATTAAAGCACCGAGCTACAAACCCAACTATATCCTTCTTCATCTGCCTCCACCAATAGTGATTCCTCAAATCCTGGTAGGCCTCCTCTAGAATCAACTCTCGAAGTCCATCAACATTTGGTACACAAACTCGACCCTGCATCCTCAATACCCCGTCATCACCAATAGTCACATCTCTGGCATCGCCATGAAAAACCTTTGTCCTTGAGGACAAGCAAATGAGGGTCATCAAACTGATGCTCCCGGGTACGATCAAGCGAGGAAGACCGAGAGACCACACAAGCTAGAACCCGACTGGGCTCCGAAAGATCCAATCTCACTAACTGGCTGTCTAAGGCCTAAACATCCATCGCCATGGGCCTCTCTGCTGTTGGTAAATAAGCCAAACTCCCCAAACCCTCTGCCCGACGGCTCAAAGCATCGGCCACCACATTTGCCTTGCCCGGATGATACAAAATAGTGATATCATAGTCTTTCAGTAGCTCTAACCACCTCCTCTGTCACAAATTAAGGTCCTTCTGCTTGAACAGATGCTGCAAACTCCGGTGATCAGTATAAATCTCACAAGGCACACCGTACAAATAATGACGCCAGATCATTAAGGCGTGAACAATAGCAGCTAACTCGAGATCATGGACATGATAATTCTTCTCATGTACCTTCAACTGTGTGGACGCGTAGGCAATCATCCTACCGTCCTACATCAATACCGCTCCAAGGCCAATCCTCGAGGCATCATAATAGACAGTATAAGACCCCGAACCTGTAGGCAATATCAAAACTGGGGCTGTAGTCAAAGCTGCCTTGAGCTTTTGAAAGCTTGCCTCACACTCTTCCATCCACTGGAACGGAGCACCCTTCTGGGTTAGCCTGGTCATAGGTGCTGCAATAGATGAAAATCCCTGAACAAATCGACGGTAATAACCCACCAAGCCAAGAAAATTGCGGATCTCTATAGCTGAGGATGGTCTGGGCCAACTCTGCACTGCCTCCACTTTCTTCGGATCCACCTGAATACCCTCACTCGAAACCACGTGACCCAAGAATGCCACGAAACCCAACCAAAACTCATATTTTGAGAACATAGCATATAGTTTCTTCTCTCTCAAAGTCTGGAGCACTATCCTCAAGTGCTGCTCATGATCTTCCCGACTCTGGGAATATACCAAAATGTCGTCAATAAAGACAATGACGAATGAATTAAGATATGGCCGGAATACACTGTGCATCAAATGCATGAAGGTCGCTGGGGCATTAGTTAGCCCAAATGATATAACAAGGAACTCGTAATGACCATACCGAGTCTTGAAGGCAATCTTCGGGATATATGGCTCCCGAATCTTCAACTGATGATAGCCTGCACTCAAGTCAATCTTAGAACACACAAGCACCTTGTAACTGATCAAACAGGCCATCAATACGGGGCAAAGGATAACGGTTCTTCACTGTAACCTTGTTCAACTGGCAATAACCAATACACATACGCATAGAACCATCCTTCTTCTTCACAAATAAGACAGGAGCACCCCAAGGTGATACACTAGGCCGAATAAAACCCTTATCAAGCAATTCCTGTAACTGCTCCTTCAACTCCTTCAACTCAGGAGGAGCCATACGGAACGGAGGAATAGAAATGGGATGAGTGCCCAGCAACAGATCAATGCCAAAATCAATATCTCTATCGGGCGGCATGCCTGGAAGGTCAACTGGAAACACATCAGAGAAATCCCGTACTACTGGGACTGAATCAACTGTAGGGGTATCAATACTGACATCTCTAACATAAGCTAGATACGCGTCACACCCCTTTTTAACCATACGCTGAGCCTTAAGGAATGAAATAACTCTACTGGAAGATGATCTAAGGTACCCCTCCACTCTACTCGCAGTACACCTGGCATAGCCGACATCACTGTTTTCGCGTGACAATCAAGAATAGCATAATGGAGCGACAACCAGTCCATGCCCAGAATAACATCAAAGTCTACCATGCTGAGCAATAACAAATCGGTTCTGGTCTCTAAACCACTAAGAGCAATCAAACACGACCGATAAACAGGGTCCACAATAAGAGAATCTTCAACAGGAGTAGAAACATAAACAGGAGAACTCAAAGAATCCCTAGATACGCCCAAATACGGGGCAAAATAAGAGGACACATAAGAATAAGTGGAGCCTGGATCGAATAGAACCGATGCATCTCAATGACATACCAGGATAGTACATGTGATGATAGAATCGGAGGCGACAGCCTTAGTACGAGCAGGAAGGGCATAGTATCTGGCCTGGCCTCCCCCTCGAGGGCAACCCCTACCTCCCCGACCTCCACCTCTAGCTGGCTGAGCAGGTGGGGTAGCAATTGGTGCTGTGATCATAGCTTGAGAACTCTGCGGGGCCCGTTGTGGCTGAGAAGTCTGTGGAGGTGCAGCCCTCCCAAGTCTAGGGCAATCCCTAACCACATGGCATGTGTCACCACACTAAAAACAAGCTTTGGGAGGACGTGCCGGCTGTGACTGGCTCGGGCCAGGTCTGCTGGACTGACCACTAGAAGGACCCCGTGCAGGAGGCGCACTAGATACTTGTGGTGCATAATAAGGCTCCTGAGATCTGGGAGGAGCTGGAATACCACTGGCTGCTGGAAGAGATGAATGAACTGCGCAACTCATATAACCCCTACCATGACGACCTGCAGCTGGGGCACGGGCACCAGAATAATGCCCGACTCTCGAGACCTCTTGGCCTCCCTCTCCCCTCTATCCCTAGCATGCATACCCTCAATCCTCCTAGCAATGCTCACCACCTGCTGATAAGAAACTATCCATCTGCAACCTCACGAGCCNTAAGATTTCAAATCAAATACGCGGCTTAATAACTCCTACGGGACGGACCAAGTCAGAATCCCTACCGGTGCACGCCCACACGCTCGTCACCTAGCATGTGTGTCACCTCATCTATCAAAACAATACGAAATACCAGGGTTTCATACCCTCTGGTCTAGATTTACAATGGTTACTTACCTCAAACCGGATGAAATACTACTCCGCGACGCCCTTGCCTATCGTCTCGGCCTCAACTCGCGTCGAATCTACCCAAAATCAGAATCATAACATTAGAATATGCTAGGGGAACGAAGCCCATGCGAAAATAATCAACTTTCATCACGAAACCCGAAATTGACCAAACCCGACCCCCGGGCCCACGTCTCGAAATCCATTAAAAGTCACATTAATAGAATCCTTACATTCTCACGAGTTCGTACATATCAATTATACCAAATTCCGACCACAAACGACCCCTCAAATCCTTAATCAAAGGTCTCTAATTTCAAGCCCTAGTTCATCAATTTTTAACCACTAATTTCCATAATTCAAGCCTAATCAGTTAGAAACCATCATAGAAACAAGTTTAGGGTCGAAGAACCTTACCTCCACGAAATCCCCTTGAACATCATCCACACCACAATATCTGCATGGAAGAGACCTCGTGCCAGTACCAAATTAACAACAACAACAACAACAAATCAAGTGTAATCCTACAAGTGGGGTTTGGGGAGGGTAATGTGTACGAAGACCTTGCCCTGCCTTTAAGGAGGCAGAGAGGCTGTTTCCGATAAACCCTTGACTCAGGAAAGATTAAAGCAAGGAGAAACAACATGCAAGCTGATCAGAAAGCCAAAGCGAAAATACAAGACTAAGACGAAGTAATGCAATCAGAAATCGAAGCGAAAGAAATAACAAGTAATAACAATAATCTAAGAAGAAGAACAAACACGACTAACACTAAGTGATGCACTAAAGCTACTGGTACGAGCAAGGACAACGCTCAACTAACTGACCCTCTACCTTAGTTTACAACCTCCACACCTTTGTATTTAGGGTCATGTCTCAGTAAACTAGAGCATCGCCACGTCTTTCCTAGTCATCTATCCCCAATACTTTTTCGACCTACCTCTACCTCTCCTTTGGCACTCCAAGACCAACCTCTCACACCTCCTCACTCGGGCATTTGTACCTCCTTTTCACATGCCCAAATCACCTAAGTTTCACTTCCTGCATCTTGTCCTCCACAAGGGCCACGCCCACCTTGTCCTGAATATCTTCCTTTTTAATTGTATCTAACCTAGTATGCCCACACATCCATCTCAACATCCTCATTTCAGCCACCTTCATACGAGTTTTTGACTGGCCAACACTCAGCCTTATACAGCATAGTCAGTCTAACCGCCGCTCTATAGAACTTACCTTTAAGTTTTGGTGGCATATTGTTTTCACACAAAACACCAATGCGAGCCTCTATTTCATCCACGTCGCCCCGATATGATGTGTGACATCCTCATCAATCTCCCTATTCCCTTGTATAACAGACCCAAGGTACTTGAAATTTTCTCTCCTAGAGCTGAATTGTGAATCAAGCCTCACGACTTCGTTCACTTCCTGAGTCGCACCACTAAACTTGCACTCCAAGTATTCAATCATGGTCCCACTCAACTTGAAACCTTTAGACTCCAGGTTTGGCCTCTAAACCTCTAGCCTCTCGTTAACATCATCAAGCTTCTCGTTAATTAGTACACTATCATCTGCAAATAACATACACCATGGAACCTCCCTTTGAATGTGGCGCGTGAGTGCACCGATCACTAGGGCAAATAAAAATGAACTGAGGGACCCTTGTTGCAGCCTCATCACAAGTAGGATGTGTTTTAAGTCTCCTCCTACTATCCTCATCCCAGTCTTATCTCCATTATAGATGTCCTTAATAGCCCTAATATATGCAACATGAACACCTCTAACCTCCAAACATCTCCACAGAACCTCTTGACACTTTATCGTAAGCCTTTTCTATATCAATGAACACCAAATTCAAATCTCTCTTCCTCTCCATATACTGCTCCATCAATCTCCTAATAGGGTGAGTAGCTTATGTAGTTGAACGTCCTGGCATAAATTCGAACCAGTCCTTGGAAATAGACACAATCCTCCTCACCCTCAGCTCCAGCACCCTCTCCCAGACTTTTATAGTATGGCTTAATGGCTTGGTACCCCGATAGTATTGCAATTTTGGATATCACCTTTGTTCTTGTACAAAGGAATCATCATACTCCGTCTCCATTCATCGGGCATCTTCTTCATCCTAAAAATGATATTAAATAACCTAGTGAGCCAACTTCAAACCCGCCCTACACGCGCTCTTCCAAAGTTCCCCTGGGATTTCATCTAGCCTGGTCGCTCTTCCCCTGCTCATCTTACGCATAACCCCCTCTACCTCCTCAGCTTTTATACACCTACAATACCTAAAGTCTATACGACTCTCAGAGTGTTTCAAGTCACCCAGCACAATGTTCATACCCCCCTTTCCATTCAAGAGTTTATGGAAGTAAGTCTTCCATATCCGTCCGATAAATGCCTTATCCAACGAGACTCTACCTTCCTCGTCTTTGAGGCACTCGAAAAATCAATCCGCTCAATTCCATACGTGCCAGAAACATAACAACCCAAAATACAAATTTATTATAAATAAGATACATTCTCACAATTCATCAATAAGGTGCACAAGGACATAATCATAATAAACTGCGAATGTGTTCTTCAAGCTATGCAGTATGACTACGGCTAAATCAATCATAGCAACAATTCCACAATAGTCCATTTTGGCTAATTAGGAGATAATAATCCTAAACATTACCTATAGCATGAAAAGATAAGTTCAAGTAGTCATACAAATGGTTAAACATGTATCATAGGAAGCACACAATGAAAATAAGGCATAATAAAAGCCTAAAGTCTTATCTGTTCATAAATCACACATAACACCCGCATATATGCTTGTCAACTTGCATACATATCGCTTCCACATATTCCAATTTGACAAACAAGGTCAAATCCGAAGAGTTATTTCCTCACAGAAGATTAGGACAAGCCCAAATAAACATTCTAAAATTACCTCTCCCTTAGAAATCACCTCCAACCGGCTCGAATCTAGCCAAAGTAACTCAATAACGTCAAACAAAGCTACATGAATCAATTCCATACAATAAAGCTTTAATCTTTACTGAATTTCCAAAAATTCAAAAAAGGTCAATTCGGGCCCACATAATCAAAACCCGAGTCAAGGGGTAGATTCCGATTACCCATAATATCACAAATCCAAATATATGTTTAGATTCTATAACCAAGTCCAAATCATACCTAAAAACCTCATTTTTCTTTCTCTCAAGTTGTAGGAAACCCGCCTAAAATTTACCACATAATTCCATGTTTTGGTTACTAATAATCCATGTAGATTCTTGAAATAATACCAAAAATGAGTAGAAATCACTTACCCCAAAATCTTGTATGAAAATCTCCACGCAAAATCGCCCCTCTCTAAGTCTAGGGTTCAAAATATGAGAGAATGGTCTAAAATCCTAAAAGACAACCTTAAATATTCTGCCCAGAGTACCCTTCCAGAACGCGGTCCAAGCATCGCGTTCGCGAAGCACAAATCTGCTTCTGTTTTCTCTTCTCGAATGCGGCATACCACGATGCCTAATAATCAAGCCTTTTGTGACGAGACCAAGCCCTCGCGAACGCGAAGGCCAAAACCCCCAACTGCCTACTATACATCTCGAACGTACCCCTCCAGGCGCCAATGCAAAAAACACGTCAACCAGCCATCGCGAATGCGAACCTCCAGATGCGATCACAAAGAAAAAAAATCCTCTCGAGCTCCAAATATTTCATCACAAACGCGAGACTTCCCTCACGAACACGATGAACACTAGACACCAACATATCAACCAACTCCGAACATGCTACGGGTGAACTGAAACTCACCCCAGCCATCCGGGACCCATCCAATCATACAACAAGTCTACAAACAATATTCGGACCTATATAAAGCCTCCAAACACATACAATAATATTACATCAGCGAATCAAAGATCAAATCACAAGTTGAACTTCTCTTAAGTTCAAGAACTTCTAAACTTCCAAACCAAGCGCCTGATCAAGCCTGACCAATTTGGATTACATCCAAACTTTGCAAAAGAAATTCCAAATAAAAAATTAACATATTTCATGTTTTGAAAAAAAAAAGTCCGAATATGATATCAAAGTCAACTTCAGTCAAGCTTTTGAATTCTCCAAACCTTTAAATTGCCAACTTTTGGTAAAATAGAGCCAAAATATTCTAGGAATCTCCATATCCAAATCCAAACATATGTTTAAGTCCAAAATTACCATATAAACCTATAAGAACCAACAAATCACCAATCCGAGGTCATCTACATAAAAGCCACTCTGTCAATTCTTACAAATTAAGCTTCTAACGGAACTAAGTGCTCTACTCACTTTAAACCTTCCCAAAAATAAGCCAACCATCCCTACAAGTTGCAAAACTACAAACAAGCATACAGAAAATATCAAATAGAAAAACGAGGCTCAAATACACAAAACGAATGACCGGATCGTCACAAGTGATATATCAGATTCCTTATGAGAGTGAGTGGGTTCTTTAGATATATGAGTCCTTAATTAAACTTGAATTCATATTTGAACGTGAGGACTAATTTTTCTCTTTGATTTGTTGGTGAAGGTACATGTCACGACCCAAGATTGCCCTCCGTGAACTGTCGTGACGGCACCTAGTCTCTATGAGTAGGTAAGCCTAACAATTGCGGAAAAAGGAACAAAATGCGGAACAAACTAATAAAAACTGAAGATAAACAAATGTAGAAATGTTTTAGGTGCCACTCGGCATATACCAATACAAGATCTCAAAAAAAAAACTGAACAATTCCCAAAACCCGTAATCCCATGAATCACAAGCTTAGAAATACATAAAAAGCTCTAACTCCAAAAATGTCTATCAACAAGGAAAAATACAGAAGGGCTAAACTAGTACAGAGAATAGAAAGGGACTCCTCGGTCTGCGGATGCGGCAGATATACTTCGAAGTCTCTACAAAAGCGCCTCGCCTCAAGGGTGATAAGACTGAGTGAGAATACCTGGATCTGCACATGAAAAACATGCGCAAAAAGGGCATGAGTACACCACAGCGATACTCAGTAAGTGCCAAGCCTAACCTCGGTCGGGTAGTGACGAGGAAGGTCAGGGCCCTATTGAGGTTAAATGAAATACAAGGTACAACAGTATAGAACAATGCAGTATAATTAAGTGCAACAGTAAGAAGTAACACAGGATATAAAGAGCAACAACAACTATAATAGAGACAAAATAATCACGGAAAGGAATATAGCTCGACACCGNCTCACCACCTGCTGATAAGAAATATCCATCTGCAACTCACGAGCCATGATAGACCTGATGCTGGGAATAAGCCCCTCTATAAACCGGCGAAACCTTCTCGCGAACACTAGAAACCAAAGCTGGTGCATGTCTAGCAAAGTTGGTGAAACAGACAGCATATTCCGAGACAGTCATAGTACCCTGGCGCAAGTGCTCAAACTCTGCACGCCAAGTGTCCCTGAGACTCTAGGGAACATACTCTCTCGTGAATTTATCTGAAAACTGAGCCCAAGTCAGGGAAGCTGCCTCATCCGGGCTGTCTAACTCATAAGCATGCTACCACTGATAGGCAGCACCTCGAAGCTGGATGGTGGTGAAGGAAACCCCACTCGATCTTGATATACCCATGGTACGGAGGATACGGTAGCACTCTTCTAGAAATCCAAGAGCATCATCTAAGGCTAGTCCGCTGAATGTAGGAGGCTGATACTTCTTGAACCTCTCAAGCCTCTTCTGCTCCTCCTCTGAAGCTACTGCCCTCTCCTCGGGTTGAGCTGGGGCTACCGGCTGTGCAGGAATAATCTCTGGGACCTGATACACATGCACTCGCTGCTCAGGAGTGCGGGAGGCGGGAGTCTGTGCTCCTCCCCCGGCCTGGGATGTAGCTGCAGCAAGGAGAAGAAACCCTGCCTGAGCTAGAGTGGTGTACATAGTCATAAACTACGTCAGAGTCTCCTGGAGTGCTGGAGTAGTAGTAGCAGTAGGCGTATCAGGTGTCTGGACTCCGGCTGGAACTGCTTGTGGCACCTCGGTGGTAGCTCGCACGGGTGCTCTGGCTGCACCACGTGCGCGTCCTCGGCCTCTACCCCGACCCCGGTCTCTGACGGCTCCAGTAGAGGGTGCGGGTGCCTGATCATCTCGGGTAGCACATGTCCTAACCATCTGTGAGAGAATAGAAGACAGAAGTTTAGAATTGTGATATCAAAAATCTCACACGACAAGGAAATCAAATGAAGTGGAACTTTCCTAACAGTTACATAGCCTCTCATAGATAAGTACAGACGTCTCCGTACTAATCCGTGAGACTCGAATAAACCGGCTTATGATTCATGACTCCTATGAACCTAGAGCTCTGATACCAACTTGTCACGACCCAAGTTCGCCCTCCGTGACCTGTCGTGACGGCACCTAGTCTCTATGACTAGGTAAGCCTAACAATTGCAGAAAAAGGAACAAAATGCGGAAAAACCTAATAAAAACTGAAAATAAACAAATGTAGAAGTGTTTAAGGTACCGCTCGGCATATACCAATACAAGATCTCAAGAAAAATTGAACAATTCCCAAAGCCCGGAATCCCATAAATCACAAGCTGAGAGATACATAAAAAGCTCTACATCCAGAAATGTCTATCAACAAGGAAAAATATAGAATGGCTAAACTAGTACAGAGAATAGAAAGGGACTCCTCGGTGTATGGACGCGGCAGATATACCTCAAAGTCTCTACAAAAGCGCCTTGCCTCAAGGGTGATAAGACTGAGTGAAGTACCTGGATCTGCACATGAAAACAGTGCGCAGAAAGGGCATGAGTACACCACAACGGTACTCAGTAAGTGCCAAGCCTAACCTCGGTCGGGTAGTGACGAGGAAGGTCAGGGCCCTACTGAGGTTAAATGAAATACAAGGTATAATAGTATAGAATAATGCAGTATAATTAAGTGCAGCAGTAAGAACTAACACAGGATAAAAAGGACAACAACAGCTATAACAGAGACAAAATAATCACGGAAAGGAATACAGCTCGACACCGAGATAACAATCGCGGATCTCTCAGTATCCCGAGGATCTCTTAGTATCCTCAATGTGTGTGCGGGGGATCTCTCGGCATCCCGAGGATCTCTTAGTATCCTCAATATATGCTGGGGATCTCACGGTATCCCAAGAATCTCTTAATATCCTCAATATATATGCTGGGGATCTCTCGGTATCCCAAGGATCTCTTGGTATCCTCAATATACGTGCTGGGAATCTCTTGGTATCCCGCACAACAGCCTAAATCAGTATAGGTGCAGGGGATCTCCCGGAACACAGATCTGTAGTCCCAAAGTAAACAAGCAGGGGGATCTCCCGGGATACCGTCCCGTAATCCCAAAGTAAACACACAGCAGAAACACGAAGAATACTCAATTCAGTTCAAATTTCATACCAAGGTAAAAAAAAACATGTATTTCTAACCTAGCATGCCACATGTAATCAAAATATGGCGGTTTAAACAAATAAAGCAATTAAGGCAATTAGACATGCTTCCCTAAGCTAACAGCAGGCTTACATTGCAAATAGTATAAGCAGGAAAGGAAATGAAAACAGGATTTTCAATAATTATCACAAGTACGCACTTGTCACCTCACGTACAAGGCATTTCAAATATCAACAATACCAAATCCTAAGGGGAGTTGCTCCACACAACGTTAGGCAAGCCACTTACCTCGAACCGGCTCAAAATCAACCCGAAACCACGCTCTTGCCATGAGTACTCGACTCCAAATGGCCCAAATCTATTCATTTCAATTGCATAATGTAAATAACACTTCAAGTAACTGATTCCTCAAATAAATTCTAAGCTAATACGTGAAACTAGGTAAAATAACCAAAATGCCCCCCGGGCCCACGTTTTGGAATCGGGTAAAATTTACAAATTCGGAATCCTCACACTCTCACGAGTTCAGACATACCAAAAGTACCAAAATCATACCTCAAATGGTCCCTCGAATCATCACTCAAAGCTCTCCAATTTACCTAACCCTAACCCCCAATTTACCACTGATTTTCCTTCAAATTTCATGCATACAATGATAAAAATCACCATAATAACGAGTTTAGGTTCCAAAAATCTTACCTCCTTGAAGCTCCCTTGAATCCTCTCTCAAAAAGCTCCCAAAAAGCTCAAAATCCGGATGAAAATGGTGAAAGAATGGGCAAAAATCCCGACCGAACCTTTATCTAGGTTCTGGCCCAAGACTTCCGCACCTGCGGACATTTCCCTGCACCAGCGGACCCGCACCTGTGGTCCCAGGTGCGCATCTTCGAGATTTCATTAATTCCCTTGGGCCGCACCTGCGCTTCTTCTACCGTACGTGCGCTCATGCTGGTGCGCTCAAACTAACGCACCTGCGGAAACTGGCCTTCCCTCACATAGCCGCATCTGCGGCGCCGCACCTGCGGTCCCCAAGCCGCAGGTGCGGTTATGACAGCAGACTCAGCAGCTTCAGCTACAAATTCCCAACTCTGAACTTCCCGTTAACCATCCGAAACCACCCCGAGGCCCCCGGGACCTCAACCAAAAGCACGAACAAGTCATATACCACTATCCAAACTTATACAAATCTTCAAAACACCTCAAACAACATTGAATCAACCAATTAGCATCGGATTCAAGCCTAAGGACTTCAAAAACTCTCAAATTACGCTTTTGATCAAAAAGTCTATCAAACCTCATCTGAATGACCTGAAAATTTGCACACACGTCACATTCAACACTACGGAGCTACTCCAACTTCCGGAATTCCATTCCAACCCCGATATCAAAATCTCACAATCGAACCCGAAATTTCAAAAATTCAACTTTCGGCATTTCAAGCCTAAATAAGCTACGGACCTCCAAAATACAATCCAAATACGCTCCTAAACCTGAAATCACCAAACGGAGCTAATGAAACCAACGGAATTCCATTCGAGGCCGTCTTCGCACGGTTCTGACTATGGTCCAAATTCTAAAACTTAAGCTCTCATTTAGGGACTAAGTGTCCCAAAACTCTCCGAAACTCCAAATAAATCCTCCCAGCAACTCACAATAGCAGAAACAAATATGGGGAATGCAGTTAATAGGGGAACGGGGTGTAAGTTCTTAAAACGATCGGTCGGATCGTTACAGTACATGGCTTGCGACTGAAAGGTGAAGTCATTGGAACTTGAATTGGCACAAGAAGTGGGTCATAATATGGAACTGGAGTCAATTTTTGAGGTTGGAATGTTAAAGATTCTCAAACAAATAGTCTTAGCATGAGTTAAAACTTGAGGAAAAGTTTCAATAGTGCAAATGATGTGTTCTAAGCTTTAATATAAACTATTGTCATTAGTATGATTCTGGAGTATGTTTTGAAAGGTGTAACGTATCGATGTACTTAATTTTAAAGTTACTCAAGGAAGAGCAAGAGTGTATGTATGGGGTGGTGATAAATGGAATATATATATATATATATATATATATATATATATATATATATATATATATATATATATTTGAGTATATTTACATCTTGTTTATTATGTGATTTTTAGAATATTGCATTGTTATTAGAGTAAATTATACTAATTACGTGTTGCTTATGAATATGAATAAGTTTGGATGAAAGTTAATAAAAAAAGGACAATTTGGGATATAAATGAAGAAAAACCTGCTTAAAGCTAAAAGAAAAATAGAGTGCGTTACATGGAAAGGAGTTAAAATGTGAGAAGAAGAGGATTTTGGTTAAACATTACCAAGTAGCATGAAAAAAAAGATACAAACATGGAAAAGAGAGCTAAAAGACACTACCTACAAAACATTATGTGATGATGAGTGAAGACGTTAGAAAGCTGCAAGATGAAGCAACAATTGAAAAGAATTAAAATGAGCCACACAAATTGGAGTAGAACTGGCCCGCAGGGGGGAGAGGGGAGGGGGGCACGCAGCATGTTAGGCGCGACATTAGGCGCCTCACGCCTCATGGGGGACTTGGTTATTTTTGTCTACGGCTTTCCCTACACTTTTAAATAGTCCTTAAACTCGTTTTGAGAGGAATATTTGACCTAATCTGGTAGAGACAATACTTTTGAAGGCAAGGATATGCTAGAAGCAAGGCGAACGATTCGGTAACAAGTTTTTCCTATCTTATTCTTATTTTTCATCGTCGATTATGAATTTTACTATTGTTCTATTCAAACACTATTATGAGTTGCTAAACTTTTAACTTGATGGAACCTTTTGTACGATAAATTCTTGTTACTCTTTAATAAATTTGAGACTTTGAATTTCTTTATTTGTTCAACTACGTGCTTATATCAGTTGATTGAATGACCATCGATTAGATGTGCCTATTTATTATGTTTTTCTCGAGACATAATGCATATTTAGGTTATTGTTAAACAACGTCACTCCCTAGGTATATGACAGATCAATACAACAGGTTTAAAATTGGTGTTAGAGATAATATAACGACCCGATCGGTCGTTTTGAACTCTAGCATTTTCATTCGGCTGTTTGAAACTTTGAGTGACTTCATATGATGCATTATGAATTGCATGTATGGTTGTTTTTGTTGTTTGAGACGTTTGGGATTGATTTGGAAGAGTGATTCTCAATGCGGAAGCGTTAAGTTGAAAGAGTTGACCAAAGTTTGACTTTTGAATAAACGACCTAGAAATTGGGATATGAAGATTTCTATAGGTTCCTTAGGTGATTATGGACTAGGGAATATATTCGGGTTGAGTATCGGGTGGCCCGGGAGAGATTCGGCACTTATTATCAGAAGTTTGCATTTTAAAAGTTTTTTAATGTGCTAAGTTTGACTTGGAGTGGACTTTGGTGTTATTGGACTCGGAGTGATAGGTTCATTTAGTTGATTAAAACTTGTGTGTAAAGTTTAATCGTAATCCAGAATGACTGAATGTGATTCGTACGCGTTCTGCGAAGTTTAAAGGTTTGAAAGTTGAGAGAAGGATTTTGATCGTCGATTCTTGGTTTTAATGTTATTCATGGCATCTCGAGGCGTTAGATGTGTCTGAATAAGGTATTGAAACTAGTTTGTATGATTAGATTGGGCCTCGGGTGTGCTTCGAGGTGATCTCAGACCATGTTGGAGTATTTTGTTGTTGTTGGTTGTTGGTTCTAGTTTTGTTATGTGCAAACACAGTGGGAAGACCGAGTTTGCGATGAAGAAGTTTGGCAGTTGTGATGGTGTGCTTCGCAAAGGCGGTAGAGTTGCAGCGAACGCAATGGGTAATGTGGACCACTGGGTGTTTGTGCTATGCGAATGCAATGGGAGGGTTGCGAATGGGGAGAAGGAACTAGGGGCCACGGGATTTTATTCTACATGAACGCGACAAGGGGGTCGCAAACAAGAGGTGTAGGCAGCAAGGTAGGTTGCTCTTTGTGAACGCGGCAGGGTGACCACGAACGAGAAGAAGAGGTTCAAGGCTGGGCAGGATTTGGCAATCTCTAAAGCGATTATTCTTACGCGAACGCGTAGGTTTGGTTAGGCAATGATCCACAATCGCGAGGGTCATTATGCGATCTCTATAGAGGAATTTTTTGCAGCAGCAAATTTGACCATAGCCATTGTGAGGATACTTCCATGATCATGAAGCGGAATGACGAGGCATATTGTAAGTTGCAAATTGAGACTTATCTCATTCATGTCATTTCTCTCATTTGGAGTCGATTTCGGAGCGATTTTGAAGGACCATTTCACCCACCTATTAAGGGTAAGTATTTCTAACCCACCTTTGATTATATTCATGAACATGTATGAATTTAGACTTGTAAATGTTACACCCCATGTTTTAGTACGTGAAAGTACATTCTAAGTTAATTGATGTAAGCTCAGAAATGAGATTATATTTTAAAGTACATAAATTAAGTTAATCATGTTACCTTGGAGATTATAAATATTTATGATCATGAATAAAAAGTACCAAGAGGGCTGGAAAGCTTAGAAGCTAAACGAACTGAAGAAAATAAGTTTCGTCGAAAGTTGACAAGTTTGAAATGTTATAACATACACATTTGGGGTGAGACTAGGGTGCTTAACATGATAATGAGGTTATGTTATAAGTTATTTTAGTCGTGTATTACGTTTTGAAGTCAAGAGAGTTGTGGAACAAAAGTTGGCAAAGGTCATCACAAGTTACATTCATAATGTGCTGAAAATTAGGTCAAATGTAGCTAAGCTTCTCTCTTAATATACTTGGAATTATGGGATGATCCACATACCAAATTTATGGTCTAGGAGTATAGTTTTCAACGCATTAAAGATTTCATCGATACGACATCGGAGTACAGAGATATTCGCATTTTTGCGAGACTGCGCAAGTAGCTCTCACGGGACCCACTTAGGCAGTAGGTGATTATCCAACCTTTAAAGATCGGGGCAAGGCTAATTTGGGGTCCTTTTTTGACCCAACCAGAACCTATACTCTCCCAAAACACTCTCAAAGCAGTTTCCGTGATTCTAGAGTGAGAACCAAAAAAATAATATGAATCCAACGCTAGAAATTATGTGGTGCTTCCTAGATCGTAGTTCTTCCTCTTGTGGCTGTTTTGGAGGATCCTTCAAAGTGATGTAACCTCAGATTTCGTGTTGTTATTATTGATTAAGGTAATAATCAGTCCCTCCCTCATATATATTAGAGTTTCAAGGAGAAATACAAGTATTTTTGATTCAAAAAGAGAATACAACTCCTATAGTGTTGTGGTGTGATTGAGGGTTGTAATGAGCTACACCAGCTAGGGATTTCAAGCTGTATCTACTACCTAAGGTAAGTAAATCTTGTTCTTGGTTGTTTTAAGGTTAATAATGTGTTGATTGAGTTGTTTCAGTGAAAATCTACAAGATAGTAATTGACATGACATAAGAAATCGTTATCTTTTTTTGTGGGCTGTGTTGAGGCTATATATATAGTTGGTTGTGGCTGGAAATTGCTATAAATAGTTTGATTATGTTGTGGCTACTATTGTTAAGCTTTCTTTGTGCTAATTCAGTTGATTGAAGAAGATACCATGAAAAATAAGAGGTTGACGATAAAGGTTAAGGTGCTAGGTGTGTGGACTATTTTTGAAGATTATTCTTATGATGTTTTGGGCTGAAAATGATATGGTAAGCATAAGTACGATGTTATAGATGTTTTAGGTAGATTCATGGAAAATTAATTGGATTAAATTATATCTTATTAATTGTAAATCGAGCTTGCCACTCAAAATAGTTGTTGAAGTAATCACAGAGCTTATTGTGAATTATATTGTTGTTGTTTGGGCTGTTTGGTGACTATTAGTAACTTATGGGATGTAGTAAGAATAGGGGAGGTGCTGTCCATTTTCTTATAGAATATTGGTTTTAACATATGAGAGTTACAACGCTTATATGGTGACGACGAAATTGGTTTACTTAATGTAGACTTAAGAAGATCAAATTGAGCTTGAATGATGACTGGAGAGAAGATTGCAAAGATATGTTAAAGCACTTCTTTCTTTCTTTCGGCATGATCTAAAGTGAAATGAATATAAATGATACGCTATTTCATAATGGATCTACTCCTAGCAACTAGGGTTTTCCATGTTGTTCTTTCCTTATGAAGTTATTCTAAGCAAGTATGCATGATTCTTGAATTCTATTGAGGTTGAGATTGATGGTATGGATGTCCATAATGTTAATCGAAGGTGTGACGACCTTACGTCACTCTGAAAGGTTTAG
Organism: Nicotiana attenuata; assembly: GCF_001879085.1. Lineage (NCBI taxonomy): Eukaryota > Viridiplantae > Streptophyta > Magnoliopsida > Solanales > Solanaceae > Nicotiana > Nicotiana attenuata. The sequence goes on along the minus strand of NW_017670647.1, from coordinate 391,533 downwards.
AACATGATTCCATGAGTCCAGAATGCATTATATATATGCATCTATTTTACTCTACTGAGTCGCACTATAGTCGTCCGGGTAGGACACTTACTATGCAACCACTGATCAGTTGGGTTTTATAGAGCTCCAAGTGGCAAGGTACGATTTTACCGAGCCTTATAATTGTCAGGTACATTTTTACCGAGCCTGTTACGGTCGGGTATGGTATGATGATGATTCCCACAGAGGCGTATGGTTTTAAAATTTTATGTGTGTGTATATATATATATATATATATATATATATATATATATATGTGTATGTGTGTGTGTGTGTGTGTGTGTGTGTGTGTGTGTGTATCATGCGTTTCATGTCAGTAGCCCTCAGAGGCACTCAAATGTTACAGGTTGTATCCTCTCTATCGCTCTTTACATTGTTGTTCTTATTTATGCTTTCCTGCCTTATATACTCGGTATATTATTCTTACTAACATACTTTTTGCCTGGGGACACTGTATTTCATGCCCGTAGGTCCCGATAGACATGTTGACAGTCCTCCTAGTAGGCTATCAGCTCAGGGGAAGGTGTTGGTGAACTCAACTTGCTCCGGAGTTCCCTATTTGGTCAGTATGATTTGAACATGTATTGATTGGTATGTCGGGTTCCTATCCCAACCTTTATGATGTTTATGTACTCTTAGAGGCTTGTAAAAAGATGTCATATACATGGATACTTGTATGGCCTTGTCGGCCTATGGTTTGAGTGTACAAATGATCATGTCGGCCCTATAGGCCCGTATGTCACATGTATAAGGTTGTATATCATGTTTGGTCATCCTCTGTCGAGTATTCTCTTATGTTTTATTCTGGTAATCTCATGAAGGCCCTTCTAGCCCATGTACCCATGATGGTATGATAAGAAATATACGTTACATTGCTACTCTATTGAGTAAGGCACTGGGTGCCCGTCGCGGCCCTCCGATTTGGGTCCTGACAGTAAATTCTTGATTTGTGGTGGAAAAATATGAGATTTTGGGAGAAAACCTACAAATGGTATTTTTGAGTTTTGACTAAGAAATTGGGCATGAAATTTGGAATAAATTATATATTTGAGTTCTTGATGCTATGGGTAATATTTATATTCGAGAATTTTGAGAATCCGAGCGTGTGGGCCCAAGTTTGATTTTTCGTGTGGGGGTTTAGAATTGTTCCTAATTGCTAAATTACGGGGTTTTAAGAATGTATTGATTGATTTGCACATTCTTTGGCTAGTTTTGGACCGGTTGGCTTTGGTTTGAACATTCACTGATGCAATGTTCTTTGACCTCAACTTCTGGACCTTGGCCTGTTCGAAATAGCCACTGGCTCCTTAACATAGGTCAAATCCTTGTCCAATTGTATAGAGCTGAAACCTAACACATGAGACGGAACACCATAGTACTTTCGGAGCTTGGAAACATAGAACACCGGGTGAACTCTCGATAAGCCGGGTGGCAATGCAAGTTTGTAGGCCACCTCACCCACTCTCTCAAGAACCTCAAATGGACCAATATACCGAGGGCTCAACTTGCCCTTCTTCCCGAACCTCATCACACCCTTCATGGGAGAAACTCTGAGAGAACCCTCTCACCCTCAATGAATCACATCACGAGCCCTCCTATCAACATATCTCTTTTGCTTGGATTGTGCTACACGAAGCCGCTCCTGAATTAACTTCACCTTCTACAAAGCATCTCGAACCAAATCAGTGCCTAACAACCTAGCCTCCTAGGCTCAAACCAACCAATCGGAGAACAACATTTTTTCCCATATAAGGCCTCGTACAGAGCCATCTAGATGCTCGACTGATAGCTGTTGTTGTAGGCAAACTCTGCTAGCAATAGTAAATGATCCTATGAGCCCCCGACATTATGTTCCTACTTCCACTCCGGAATATCAAGCCTCTGAAGCAACCCACCTGGTCTCTGATGGTTCTACTTAACCTGCTGACAGTTCAACACTAAGCCACATACTCCATAATATCTTTCTTCATTCTTCTCCACCAGTAGCGCTTCATCAAATCATGGTACCTCTTCACGGCGCTCGGGTGAATGGAATACCGCGAACTATAAGCCTTCTCAAGAATCAGCTTCCGTAACCAATCCACATTGGGCACAAAATTCCGGCCTTGAAATCTCAATAACCCATCGTCACCAATAGTCACCTCCTTGGCATCACCATGCTGCACTATATCCTTTAGTAGAAGCAGGTGGGGACCATTGTACTGACGCGCCTTGATGCGGTCAAACAAGGAAGACCGTGAAACCACGCAAGTCAGAACCCGGCTAGGCTCCAAAACATCCAACCTCACTAAACTATTGGGCAAAACTTGAACATCCAAAGCTAATGGTCACTCCCCCACCGGAATAAAAACAAGACTCCCCATGCTCTCAGCCTTCCTACTCAAAGCATCAGAGGCCACATTGGCGTAACCACCTCCATTTCCTCAAGTTTAGATCCTTTTGCTTCAATATGTGCTGAAGACTCATGTGATCTGTGAACACCTCACAAGACACGCCACAGAGATAGTGCCTCCAAATCCTGAGCGCGTGAACAATGGTTTCCAACTCCAAATCGTGTACTGGGTAGTTCTTCTCATGGGGATTCAACTAACGCGAAGCATAAGAAATTACTCTACCCTCCAACATCAACACACATCCAATGTCAATCCGTAAAGCATCACAATAGACTGTATAAAAATCCTATCTTGAAGGCAAAACCATAACTAGAGTTGTAGTCAAGGCAGTCACGAGTTTCTGAAAGCACTCTTAACACTTGTCTAACCACCTGAATAGGGCACCCTTCTGAGTCAATCTAGTCAGAGAAGCTGCAATGGATGAGAATCCCTCCACAAAATGGCAAAAATACCCAGCCAAGCCTAGAAAACTACGGATCTCAGTAGCGGTAGAAGGTCTAGACCAACTCTGAACTGCCTCAATCTTCTTTAGATCCACCTTAATCCCCTCACTGGAAACCATGTAACACGGTAGATGATACTTAATTTCTAACACTAGGTAAGCCTATCACATAATGAGTCAATAGACTATAACAACTTAAATATTATATAAAAGCTGAAAATGTCATAACGTTGTCGTTAAGTGAATAAAATTGTTACATCCCATGTTTTCGTACGTAAAAGTACATCGTACGTCAAATGATGTAAGCTCAGAAACGAGATCATCTTTGAAAGTACATAAAGTAAGTTTGTTTACCTTGAAAATGGTAATAACAATTAGATTTGATTTTGTGGTTCTAAAAATATGTGATCTATTTTATGCTAGTTGTTAAGCAGTAGATGCTAAGTGAAGAGGTTAGAAAATAAGATAAGAAATTGAAGATAACTTTAGAAACCAAACCAAACGGTTAAGAAACGGGGCCTCGAGATAGCGCGTGCGGGGCCTCGATGTCAAGTCAGATGCTCATAAAGGGTCCGTCGATGAAGGATTAACAGCCACTAGGGTTGTGATTTCGGCTCTTTATGACCAATAACAAGCAATAAATGAAGAACAATTAATGAGATATAATAAATGTAAATAAAGCAATAAATGTAGGCAATAGAACCAAATAGAGAGTATGTTTGAGTTAGAGAGCAGAAAGAATGTTCTAGTATTGAATGAAGTATCTTGTGTCCTACCTTTACTAATGACAAGGATCCCCTTTATAGATGAGGAGAATCCTAATACGGTACAAGTGCATTTATTACAAAGGTATTAGGCTGGTACAGCTATTGTGAGCTAGCCTATAGGCTAGGTCAGCTCTAGTCATGTCCTTGGGATCTTCTCGCCAGCGTGTCATAACCGCTGCTTCATACTACCTCGGGGCTGATCGTCGTAAACCCTTAGGATCGAACTTCGAGCGGAAATCCGAGCCTTTCGGGGGCGACCCCTACGAGGTGCCCTAATGATCATAAAGTCCGGCCCGCTGATTTTACCGTATACAGATAGTCCTCGCATTTCTTAGATTAGAATGATAAGAAACGGCTTTGACATTGATCTCCTCGAGCCTGTTGTGATGACGTCATGCTTATGATGTTAGCTTTTGCGATAACTAAGGCGTCCCATCGATGCGTCTTTCATTCAATGCAGCGCCGTTTTATATCATCAAGGCCATGATATCACCGACGATACGTCTCCCAAAGGCATTTATTGCTCCTGTCGATACGTTTCTCAAAAAGGGCATTGATTGCGCCGTCGGGTACGTTCCCCAAAAAAGGCATTGATTGCTGTCGGTTATGCTGCCATATTCCTATAAATGGGGGCTTTCTTGAATCCAAACTTCATTCCATCGCTCTTCTACTCCTTTCTTCTTTTCATCCTTATCCATCTTTGTTTCCTATGTTTGAAAACCGTGGTCGTAAGGTCATATGGCCGTGTTTTCATCAGTTATGCCACGACTCTTCCCCAGGGCTTTCCCCCACTGAGTGGGACTGCACTGGTTTGTTGTTGTTTTTGTTGTTGGCCCAAAATAATGAGAGAAATCTCAAATTATCCTCGCACTAAAGGATATACAGACTATGAACTTCTACTCATCTCTCTTAACTACTCGGTGCGGCGCTTCACTCCTTTTGCTTTCCGTGGAGTGAGGTGGTGCCATCTGCTAACTGTCGCATCTCGCACCGGTGCAACGTCTCAAGAAGTGGCTTCACAATAGCGGCACTGGCGAGACCCATACTCGCCAAATTTTTCACCCAACCACTTCTTCATCTTTTTCTGCTTCTTCGTCTTTTTCTGCTTCTTCTTCATTGTTTTCTGCTTCTTCCTCCTCCTTGAAGATGCCGTTTGGAAGGTCGAGGTAGGGCCCCAAAGAAATGATTCTCGAAGGCATTGCTCCCGAGGATGTACCCCCGAGAGCAGATTAGACTTTTAGCTGTTACTTTTACTTCTTTGTTTCTGTTTAAGGACCCTTCGTGGGCTTTTGTAATCATGTGTAAGGTCCCTTCATGGGCTTTTTGTAATCAACGTTTATTAATGCAAAGAAGTTTCTTCAATTTGTCTCTGATTTATGTTGGATTTTCCTTTATTTGCATTTGTGAAGAATCTGAGTGCATGACTCTACCGATCGGTCCGAATACCGGGCCTGGGTGTAGGTATCTCCTCAGATCCTGATTGATTAGTACGATATCTTGTGGAGTCCTTTGTCATCCCTCGGACTGAGCCCGGGTTGGATAGATACAAGCTTAGGCCGTCGGGACCCCCGAGTGAAAATAGGGCTTCGAATTTATAAAATGAAACCTAGCCTTTCAAACCCCATCAATAGTCCTCGAGGGGTAACTTGCTTGGACATCCGAGAATAAAGATAACCTTTGGGCATTCGAAAGCAGTCCCCGAATGAGAGTTCGCTCAAGCTCGGGCGACCTGAAAACTTTCTTTGAACTTAGAGCGAAGATAACCTTAAGGCATTGCAGATAGATCCCGGATAAGGGTTCGCCTGGGTTCGGATAGCCCCTGGACTAAAGTAACCGAGAGGATGTTTAACCCGACCCGAAGGCGAGAAATAGCGCTAAGGTTTTATCAGTAGTTTTTGGGTGAAACTTGGCTCAGACTCGGGTAGATCGGGGGCCGGATGATCGGGTAAATGACCCGCACTAGTAATAGCAGAAATCCTCGAGGTAGGGTACCACCTCGAGGTCAAGCCCATATGAGTAGGTTTTTAGAACTTTTCTTCTTTTCTACAGAGGTCCTCGAGATGGGTACCATCTCGAGACTTGTAGTGATATCAATGGCCCCTTGTAGCCTATCTTCTTTTTAGACAAAGATCCTCGAGATCGGGTACCATCTCGAGGCTTGTAATGATATCATTAGTTCCTTAGATCCTATCTTCTTCTTGACAGAGGACCTCGAGATCGGGTACCATCTCGAGGCTTGTAACGATATCAATGGCTCCTTAGAGCCTACCTTCTTCTTGATAGAGATCCTCGAGATCGAGTACCATCTCGAGGCTCGTAACGATGTCAAAGGCTCCTTAGAGCCTATCTTCTTCTCGATGGAGGACCTCGAGATCGGGTACCATATCGAGGCTTGTAACGATATCAATGGCTCCTTAGAGCCTATCTTCTTCTTGATAGAGATTCTCGAGATCGGGTACCATCTCGAGGCTTGTTGATGCGGGGTTTTTGATCCCCGAGATGTCGTACGACCGCATAAATTGTATGACATGGTTATAAAACAACCGAGGCGATTGTGCCGATACATCTTCCCAAACTGATAATGGCTTAGCCAGTATTTTTTACTAGCCTTTGGGCGGGCGGACAGTCACCGCTTGCTTCTATATATAGGTTTGTCTTCTCTCCTTTGAAGATTCCGCTATCCTGAGCATATTATTCTTCTTCATAGAGTTCTTCTCTCTACGTTATGTTCTTCACTACTTTAACTTAGGAATCCTTGCTCAGATTTCCACTCCAATTCTCTGATTTTGCCATAGTTATGGTTGCTGCACCAGGATTCATTCGGCAAGGAGAAGGAAGTTCCGCCTCTGATCCCTGCCTGGTTGGTGGCGCGTCGCTGGAGTCAAGCGAGCCGCCTTTAGGATATTTTGCTTCGAGGGGGAATTTTCCTACAGGAAAACCTCCCAATGCTCAGAGCCATAGGGAGTATGCTTCGAAGCTTACCTCTCTGATAGGAGAGGGGCATCTTGAGTTAGTGAGAAAAGATTGTGGATGGGGGAGAAAGTAGTACTGCAGGTACCTTCCCCGAAAGAGAGAATTATGGACCGTGCCAAGGGGTTTCTGAATGTATACACACACCCCTTTACGCTGGGCCCCCTCGATATGGTTGTGCTCGATTTCTGTCAAAAATATCGGGCTACCTTGGCACAGGCTCACCCGTCGTTTTGGCGTATAGTACTGATGATGCAATTTTTTGCGGAGGGATCAGGGCTCGATTTTACCCTTAGTCATCTTATCAGGATGTACTGGCCTTTTCACCATTGAGGCCTGCTAACCCTGCGATGCCGATCCACCAGGCCTTTCGTTGTTGATGACGAAGGATATGGGGACCGAGAATGGATGAGCCGATTCATCCGAGTACAGACTGCTAACATTATCCCGATGGAGTTCCTGCCGTTTCCCGAGGAATTGAATTTTGCATGTTAGTGGTACACTTGTGTCTTTGTTGTTTTGCTTGTTTTGCTCACAGCGGAGGCGGGATCTGTAAATGTGTTTTTCCTTCCCTTTCTGCAGCAATTTCATGGATGCCCTACGAGGTCCCCGACATGACGGATTGGGCTTGGAAGTTGGCGATCCATTTGACTCATGATGGTCGTAAGTGGCGAGATCTATCTAAGGGCAGATTGGGGCAAAACACCATGGTACGTGCTATGCGATTTTGCTCTTTTTTGGAAAGCATTCTCCTTTTAAGCATATTGATTCCGTCTTTGTAGGCATTGGGGGGTTCTCTGAAGTGAGATCGTGCCTTCCCAGAGAAGGAGGAGAATCATCAGCTTTGGGGCCGAATAACAATAATAAGTGAAAAAAGCCTTCGCTGGTTGACGATGCTTGTAGCAGGATGAGTCTAGCCTAGAGGCTCAGAGAGGATACACTAACCGAGCCTGCAGCGACCGAGATCTCTGGTCGTGGAAAAACGGTCCCTCCATCACTGCCATCTTCTTTTCCCGTCAGAGGTACCTCGAGAAGCGAGGGTTCTCTGCTGCCGACTACTTCTCTCGTCGAAGGTACTTCGAGGGATGCTCAAGGCTAGGGGCCGCATATACCGAGCGACCGTGTCCCAACCGGGAGCAGTTTTACTGGGTTTGACGGAGCTAGACTAGTATATGTGCGCTCGACTTTTGAGAAAGCTCAGCGCTCTACTCTGTGGTGAGTTTTGGTCGATCGTATCGGCTCTTTAGCTTTTGCAGCTTTTGCTCTCTTATCGAGTTTCTCCTTCGTAGGCTTTTAACAAGCTCAAGTCTGAGCTGCTTCGTCGTGAGGCCAGGCTGCGGTAAAACCGTGGATGGGGAGAAGTCCCTCAAGCTTCTTTGTGATGTGAGAGAAGACGAGTTGGCATACTTGCGATATGAGGCGAGTCGAAGCCTGAACTACGAAAACTACCTCGAGGAACAGGTAATTTTTGTTCTAGAGGGGGCGCATGTTCCCTTTTTTATCCCTGAAGCTGACGCTTCACTTATTTTGGTTGTAGAAGAAGACGGAGGACATGGAACTCCACAGGAGTGAAGTTGGCAAAGCCAAGTGCGAGCGTGATGAGTTGAAGGCTCGGGCGAATGTTCAGGCTACAGCGGAGAAAGGTGCTTTGGCTAAAGCTTCCGTCTTTAAGGTTCAACTCTGCTTAGCTCGTGAGAACAGCTTGGTCTGAACGAATATGATTACAAGGCTCGAGTCTAAGCATTTGAAGATGAAGGCCGAAGTTGAGGATGCTCTGGCTGAAGCCGTAATAAGTCGAACTAAGGCTGACAAGAAAGTGGCGGTCTATTTGAAGGACGCTGCTGATGCTCGAGCTGAGCTGAGAAAGGCTCTTGACCGTGAGAGCAGGAGCAAGGAATATGCTCGGTACAAATCTCGAAGGGAAACCCTCGAGGAGATCCATGCAAAGGGCTTTGACCTCTCGAAAGAGGTGAAGCAGGCAAAGGCGGACGAACATGACGCTAAGTCCCCTCGGTCCGATGCCGAGGATAGCGAGAAAGAGGCCGACGGGCCATAGTCCCCGAGGGGGACGTAGATTAGGCCTTCCTTTTCTGATTCTGTGTATAGTGCTTTCCAAGAACATTGTAAATGAAGCTTGTATTTTTTCGCATCTATGTATAAAAGGAAGCCTTGCGATTTCATTTTTCATACACTTCCCTTTGCTTCGATGTTTGTCAGTTATTAGCTAGGTGAATTGGTTTTCAGATTTAAAAGAACCCTTAGGTTTATAGTACGGCCCTAGGGCTCGTTGGGCTGGCCCGTAGGCTCTTACGCATCTGGTCGGTACGACCTTTTAGTATAAGCCGGCGTTTAAGCTCTTATGATTTTGCTCGTAGGCCTATTTAGTTAATTGTTTCGGGTTTAGTCTCCGAGTCGGGTTTCGACTCGAGCTTATTGACCCTTAAGTTTTCGAATTAAAAGTTGGCCCTTAGGCTCTTACACGATTGGTCGATACGACCTTTTACATAGGCTGGCAGCAGTGGCTCTTACGCTTTAGGTTGGTACAACTTTTATATGAGCTGGCGGCAGTGGCTCTTACGCTTTAGGTCGGTACGACCTTTTACATGGGCTGGCGACAGTGGCTCTTATGCATTGGGTCGGCATGACCTTTTATATGGGCTGGCGACAGTGGCTCTTACGCGTTGGGTCGGTACGACCTCTAATATAGGCTTTATTTTTCCCTTGTTAAGGACTTTTTAGAATTGTATTTGCCTAACTCTTCGACGGTTTGGTAAAACTTCGATTGCGAGTCGTTACGTGGAGGTGATCGAGCACCTCGGGAGGTTTTGCTCGGTGGCTGAGTGTTTCAAAGCCTATAGTTTTGGAGGTGACATGGTCGAAGCCCTTTTGCTTATGTCGAGGGTAGCCTGTTTTAACCGGTTCTTTTCGAAGTAATTAAAGGCCTGTGATTTTATAGCGACGGTCGGGTGTCCCCGAGTCGCATTAGTTTGGCTGGTACAGCCTTGTGACCATAGTCATTGTGTTTGGACGGAGCCTTTCAGTCCCCGAGTGAAGTAGGTTCGGTGTCTATATCGAGGGTATGCCTTTTTAGGGGTCTTACAAGTTCGATATATAGCTTTAACTTTAAGATCGGGTTTATGCCTTTTGTAAGGTCTTATAAATTTTAGCATAGCTTACTTGAGGTCTTACAGTTTTGGTTACTTGGTACAAGTATGGTCCATGCCTTGCTTGAGGTCTTATAGTTTTGGTTACTTGGTACAAGTATGGTTCACGCCTTGCTTTAGGTCTTACAGATTTGATATTGACTTATGAAGGACTTATAGATTTGATATTGCCTTATGAAGGTCTTATGAATTTTTACATCCCTTTGAGGTCTTACAGTTTTGATATTGCCTTATGAAGGTCTTATGAATTTTTACATCCCTTTGAGGTCTTACAGTTTTGATATTGCCTTATGAAGGTCTTACGCGCTCGAGGTTTTCCGCATGGGGCCTTATAGCCTCGGGCTTTTAACAGATCGATGGGGGTGGCAGTTGGCGGCAGTCCCCGAGTCATCGACAGTTTCCTTGCTCGGGAGCCATCCCCTGTAAACTTGGTATTGCCTCATTGAGGGCTTACGAGTTTGGAGTTTTCGACCTGGAGGTCATGTGGCCTTGAGTTTTCGACGCCAATCCCCGAGTGTTCGGGACATTTTTTTGGCTTCTGAAGCCGTTTTTGCAATCTTAATGTTGCCTTATTGAGGGCTTAGCTTCGAGTTTTTGACGCCAGTCCCCGAGTGTTCCGGACATTTATTGATTCTGGAGCCGTTTTTGTAAAAAATACCGAGCTTCTTTGAACGCGAAATGCTTTGATGGAGGGGAAAGTATTCTTTGATTGCTTGGTACAAGTATACATGTTTTTGCTGTCAAGGGCTCGGTTATTCTATACGGACACAGTTCGTTCGGCCGTTTGGTCCGGTACATCATTTTCCTATCGAGACCCTATCTAGCACATCTTGGTTTCTCCGAATAGGTAACCTTCTGGGGGGATGCCCCCCAGTATTCTAGGTTGATTTGAAGAGAAGCCTTGAATACTTGTTGAGTCTTCCTTAGGTAGCATATAGATGTTGCCTCGTTAAAAACCTTGCCGGTAAAACCCTTCTTGGGATAAAACCCGATCAAAGGAAAAGAGTGCAACACATGCTTTTGAAACCTAAGGCCTTGGTGCTAGCGGTGTCTTGAGTCTTGATATGCTTCGATTATTTGCTTTGAGGACGCGATACGGTCCGTTACTTGTTTTAGTCGGGTGTAATCAAAAGTATAGCTTGTTATTGCTATTTTACCGTTTGTTTATCCTTTGGCTCCTTCAACGGTGGAGGTATTGGTGCCGGTACCACATCGTGCACCGCAAACATCTCTTTTGCTGCATGCTGTTCTCCGTAGGCGGTTTTTATCCCGCCTTTTTGTCGGGAACTTCATCATTTGATAGAGGGTGGACGGTACTGCCCTCATGCAGTGTATCCATGGCCTTTCGAGCAAGGCGTTATACCTCATATCTCCTTCGATGACATGAAATTTGGCATTTTGGGTTGTGCCAGCCACGTTGAATGGGAGGGTGATTTCTCCTTTGGTCATTTTGCTTGCCATGTTGAATCCGTTGAGGACTCGAGAGGCGGGCACGATCTGGTCGAGCAGTCCGAGCTGCTCCACCGCCCTCGACCTGATGATGTTGGCCGAGCTACCTGGATCCACAAGCACACACTTAATTTGAAATGTATTTACAAGAAAAGAAATTACCAATGCATCGTTGTGGGGCTGAGATAGAGCCTCGATGTCTTTGTCGCTGAACGTGAGGGCGTCCTCGGGTATCTAACCTCGAGTTCGCTTTTCCCTGGTGATGGAAATTTTTGTTCTCCTGCCCATGAGTTCTTGTGGAGCATCGATACCTACGAAGATCATATGGATGACATGTTGTGGCTCGCCTGTTTCACTCTTCTTGGTCGCCTCTCTTTCCTGGAACTGATTTTTTGGCTCGGTCGCTGAGGAATTCTCGGAGGTGACCTTTGCTGAGTAGCCGGGCTACTTCTTCCCGGAGTTGTTGGCAATCCTCGATCTTGTGACCATGTGTTGCGAAATTCACACACTAAGTTATGGTTCCTTTGTGAAGGATCTGATTGCACGGGCCTTGGCCACCTCGTGTCTCTAATTTTACTGATGGCGAATATGATGTCTGAAATGTCGATGTTGAAGTTGTATTCCGACAGGCGGGGTGCCTCCATCGGCCCTGTGTGCCTATCGAATCCAGCTCTGCTAACAAGTCCCCGAGGTTCAGACCTCGATCCAGCCTTCAATCGTTGCGGGGTATGTTGCGCCTCGGGGCGCTTCTTCTATCTTCAGTGTATGGTTGGTATCTTTCTTTTTTTGGCTTTGGCTCCTTTGCCGCAAGCCTGTTAGGATATACCTAGCCCGAAGGGGCTCCTAGTTGGTCGTCTTTGACCCTGATCTTCGATTGATATCGGTTGTGGACGTCCGACCAAGTCACGACGGGATACTCGACTAAGTTCTGCTTCAGTTGTTTCGAAGCTACCGAGCTCTGCTCGTTCAAACCTTGAGTGAAGGCCTGCACTGCCCAGTCATTGGAGACCAGCGGTAGTTCCATTCGTTCCATTTGGAAGTGAGATACGAATTCTCGCAGCATCTCATTATCTATTTGCTTGATTTTGAAGACGTCGAATTTTCTTATATCCACCTTGATGGCGCCAACATGTGCCTTTATGAAGGAATCTGCCAGCATGGCAAACGAATCTATCGAGTGTGGGGCTAAGTTGTGGTACCACATTATCGCCCCCTTCGAGAGCGTCTCTCCAAATTTCTTTAGTAGGACGGACCCGATCTCGTCGTCTCTTAGGTCTTTGCCTTTCACCGCACATGTGTAAGCAGTGACGTGCTCGTTGGGGTCTGAGGTTCCGTTGTACTTCGGAAGTTCAGGCATTCTAAACTTTTTTAGGATGGGTTTTGGAGCCACTTCCAGTGGGAATGGTTTTTGCACGAACTTCTTCGAATCGACACCTTTCAGGATTGGGGGTTCACCCGGAATCTGATCTACCCTCGAGTTGTAGGTCTTTACCTTCTTTTTTTTTTAAATCCACTAGGCAGTTCCTAGGGCTAGTTTTTATATGTATCTCAAAATAAATAAAACAATGTCATGATGAGATCCTAAACAATGAGAGAAAATAAAATTGACAGCTACATAGGACCTATTACCAAAATTGAGTGTTAAGCTCAACAATGATAGCACATTAAGTCTAATGTAACATTTATGTCTAAAAACTAGCCCAATAATCTCATTATCCATTGAGTCCATCTGTATTTTGCTCGAACTTTCATATTTAGCCATTGTCCTTGTTTTGCATTCATAGCCACATTGATTGCCCTTGAATTGCTCTTGTCTTTCCTTTTGATTTATCACTGCCCAGAATATTGTATTTCCTTGCTTGATCCCTGAAACTTTACAGTCCTCTTCAGCTTTTGTATCATGTTGCCTCCAGTTGTATCTATATGCTTCAGTCCTTGCCCAGCTCCACACATCTGTGTTGATCATGCCCTGGCTCCTGCTATTTTTGCCCGCGATCGTTACGTGAAAATGATTTCTGCCTCTCTTCTTGTGTGCCTGGTATGTGTTGTTAGCTGCGTGTGAAAATTTCCTTAGGTTGAACTTTAGCACAGCTTCCTTATGTCCAGCTAAAGCTGTTGCATTATCCAGAAGTTGCCCTGTGTATACTCCTGCTGATTGCATTTCCTAGCTAATTTCATGCCGTCCTTTTGATTGCATAGATTCCACTATGATATTCCTGATGCCTGACTCCCTGTATGTGTAGATGGATTCCAAGAGCAGATTGAAAATATCCACCTACAGGTCTGTTCTACAGCATTGTGGTTGTTGTGATCATCTGTGATCCAGCTGCTTTTGATCTCGATGTCATGTGTTGTTCCTTTGTGTGTTGTTGAGATCCTTACATTATTTGGTACCTCCTGTGTTAGACTATGCTGCAGCAATGAAGAGTTGTTCATATTTGCCTCCAATTGTCCCATAATTGATTGCCAAATCAAGTAAATGATAGAGCCAACTCTTATGGATTTCCAGTAGTGCTTCCTCACGCTTACGCATGTCACCTTTCCTTCTTCAAGGGAATGAGTACATAGTACTAATACCACACATAGAAGTCGTAGTAAATGACAAGGCATGAGTACAATATCATATCCTGCAAAAAAGAACACAAGGTTAGTAAAAAAATTGATCAATATCATCTCCTCCACAAGGATTTGAAGATATTGATCCTGCATTATTTCCAGCTTCATCACCAACCCTTAGCCCTTTTCTTCATCTCTCCTCCTACTGCCTCGCCACCTTTACTCTCAGGAATGGACATTGCAATTTATCCCCATTAACTAGCCTCCTGCCTTGAGCATCAAGATGATGGAAAGAGTGGCATTCTATGAACCCTTGATGAAGAGCATAGTTTGCCAAATGATCCGCTAATTTATTCCCTTCTCTGAATATATGTGTTATCCTGCCATTGCACATGGTTAACATTTGTCTTATTTCCTTCACTTCTTCCTCAATAACCCAGGGTGGCTTCCACTCCCCTTCGATCACCTTTTTGAGCATTATAGAATCAGTTTGTACCCATATATTAACAATTTCATTAGCCATGCAATGCTTCAGTGACTCCAATATTGCCATAGCTTCAGCTTGTGTATTTGTCACCTCTTGAATTTCTTTCCCACGCGCATACACCAGCTTCCCTTCATCATTTCTCAAGCAAAAACCAATTGCACTCCTACCTGGATTACCCATCGATGCCCCATTAGTGTTAATTTTTGTCCATCCTGGCATAGGGAACTCCCATAAAACCTTGTTGATCTTCAGTTTGGGTGTGTACTGCTCTATCATTCTAAGTATATCAGGCCACCTATATGGTACTCGAGCAATTCCTGGTTTTCTTACTTTAATAAGAGACTGAATTGTGGTGCAGACCTGGAATATAACTCGATTAGTTGACACTGCCTCACCATGCTTGTTTTTGTTGCTCCTCTTCCATAACTCCCACACAATGATACTAGGCAAGGCTTGAAATATAGGTTTGAGTCTAGGAATCACCTTTGTTGTCCAGCATTTCACAATAGCTTGATGTAAGCTTAACCCCTCCAAAGATAATCCAGCATTAGAAAAGAAGTACAACCAAACTTTTGAAGCTGTGAAGGATATGAAAAACACATGGCTCAGAGTCTCTTCCTTTGGCAGTACACAACACCAACATTTTGATGGCATAAAGGAACCCATTCTTCTTAGTGCATCATCAAGTGGAAGCTTACCTTTCCACAACTTCAACATAAAGAAGGAAATCTTAAATGGCAGACCTTTAACCCACATATTGGCATATGTAATAGCTGGATCTTTCCTCCTTCTTAAATATTCCATGCTGACTTAACTGTGAATTGCCCCCTCGTTTCCAAACACCAAATAGGCTTATCCAGTTCATCATGCATATTAGGAGCTGGTATACTATCCAGAATATGCTGAGCTAAATCATCTGGGAGGATTTCTCTTATTTTATCTTCATCCCACTGCCCTTCCATAACAACATCATTCACATTATGAATTGCTTTATCAACTACAAACTCCGGGGGTGTTACAAAGTATAGGGCTCCTAGTCGAGTCCAGTTGTTAAACCAAAAAAGAGAAGAACCCATTCTTGGCTTCCAGTAAATCTGATGCGCCACAAGGTCCCTACATTCCAACATCTTCCTCCAAACATGTGATCCACGCCTCCAAGGTACAATAATGGTATTCATCTTCTTGCAATATTTTTGGCTCATAAAGGAGCTCCACAGAGATGGCTTGGTCCTAAAGTTCCACCATAATTTGCAAAATAGAGCCTTGGACATGTCATGAAAAGATCAAAATCCTACTCCTCCTTCATCTTTAGGCAAACATAAAGCATCACATGATGCCCAATGCCTAGCTCTACCATCAATCGAATTGCTCCAGTAGAATCTCGCAAATAATTTATGTAGCTTGTTAATCACATAGGCAGGTGGATCACTGCAGAAAGCAAGTGAATAGGCATGCTTTGAAGCACACTGCTTATCAAGACTGCCCTTCCTCCGATAGATAATAGTTTCCCTTTCCAAGCTTGAAGTTTATCCAGCACTTTTGAGATCAAACCTTCATAGTAGTCCATTTTTCTTCTTGCGTAAAATATAGGACAACCAAGGTATATAAATGGGAACTCCTGCTTCCCTATACCAGTTATTCCTTCAATCTTCCTCACAACTTTATCACTTGTAGAATGGTGAACATATACTGCAGATTTGGCTTTGTTGATCAACTGTCCAGATGCTGCTTCATAGGCATTTAAAACCTCTATAATCAATCTCAAAGAAGTGGCATCTGAAGATGAAAATATGATTGCATCATCAGCATATGCAAGATGATTGATCTTATGGCTCCACTTAGGCATTCCAAATCCACAGAAGTATAGGTTATGATGTAATGCATTAAGTCCTCTTGACATTGCCTCTGCAGCAAGTATAAACAGTGTCGGTGACAAAGGGTCACCTTGCTTCACCCCTCTAGTTGACTTAAAGAAACCATGTGGTTGCCCATTAACAAGTACTGAATGCCAATTGTTAGATACAATCCCAAATATCAAGCCAATAAACCTTTCAGAGAAACCCATTTTCCTTAAAACCTTTGTGAGAAAAAGCCAAGATAATCTATCATAAGCCTTCATCATGTCCAGCTTTAGAACTATATTAGGGCCTGCCTTTAGTCTTTACCTTCTTGTCGTTGGCTTCTATCTTCTTTTCTCCTGGCTCGATCCTCTTTGTGAGGTCCTCGAGCATCTTTATGATGGCGGGGTCGGCTGCCGACCCATTGTCGCTCGACCTTTCCGGTACCTGCTCGGCTTGGGGAGCCGTTTCTGGTGCTACTGTGCTTAGAGTTTTCTCGTGGCTTTGCAGCTGAGCAATTGCCAGCTGTTGTGCTTGTAACATCTCGAAAATGATATGAAGGCTAACCCCTTGTTCCTCCTGAGCCGGGGTTTTTTTAGCCTCCTGTTGGTTTCCTTGGTGTATACTCCTATTGGTGTGGGAGCTTGTCTCTACATGCTGAGCGTCGCGCGATACCGCGTCCACAGGAATTGGTTCTTGTGCCTCCTCAGGGTTTCGTAGTGGTACACCAACACCTGGAGCAGCTACACCATTTTCTACATGGTCCTCAAGATTGTGGTTTTCATGTGCGTTTATTGAGTCAGACATTTTGACCTGAAATCAAAAAATCTTGGACAAGAAAAAGTGTGAAAGATAACTTGCATTATGTAGTAAACCAGCAAGAAAACAATCACTATTATTTTTAGCCCCACGGTGGGCGCCAAATTGTTTACCTTAAAAATTGTAATAACAATTAGATTTGATTTTGTGGTTCTAAAAATATGTGATCTATTTTTATGCTAGTTGTTAAGCAGTAGATGCTAAGTGACGAGGTTAGAAAATAAGATAAGAAATTGAAGATAACTTTAGAAATCAAACCAAACGGTTAAGAATTGGGGCCTCGAGCTAGCGCGTGCGGGGCCTCGATGTCGAGTCAGATGCTCATAAAGGGTCAGTTGATGAAGGATTAACAGCCACTAGGGTTGTGATTGCGGCTCTTTATGACCAATAACAAGCAATAAATGAAGAACAATTAATGAGATATAATAAATGTAAATAAAGCAATAAATGTATGCAATAGAACCAAATAGAGAGTATGTTTGAGTTAGAGAGCAGAAAGAATGTTCTTGTATTGAATGAAGTATCTTGTGTCCTCCCTTTACTAATGACAAGGATCCCCTTTATAGATGAGGATAATCCTAATATGGTAAATGTGCATTTATTACAAAGATATGAGGTTGGTACATCTATTCTGAGCTAGCCTATAGGCTAGGTCAGCTCTAGACATGTCCTTGGGATCTTCCCTCTAGCGTGTCATAACCGCTGCTTCATACTGCCTTGGGGCCGATCTTCGTAAACCCTTAGGATCAAACTCCGAGTTGAACTCCGAGCCTTTCGGGGGCGGCCCCTACGAGGTGCCCTAATGATCATAAAGTCGGGCCCGCTGATTTTACCGTATACAAAGTTAATAATGTTTCTTTGGAGGTTACAAATATTAGAGAAACTGTATACAAGTACCACAAGGGTTAGAAGGCTTAGAAATTGAATTAATTGAAGAAAATATGTTTCGTCGAAAGTCGACAAGTTGGGAATGTTGTAACGTGTACTTTTAGGGTGAGACTAGAGTGATTAACATGATAAGGAGGTTATCTTATGAGTTATTTTAGTCGTATGATAGTCATGTGTTATGTTTAGAAGTCAAGAGAGTTGTGGAACAAAAGTTGGAAAAAGTCATCACAAGTTACATTCATAAATGTGCTGAAAATTAAGTCAATTGTAGATGAGCTTTTCTCCCAATGTACTTTGAATTATGGGTTGATACACCTACCAAATTGAATATATATGAGTCTAGTTCCTAAATCATTTAACTTTTTGCCGATACGACATTGGAGTAGAGATTTATTCGTATTTTTGCGAGACTGCACAAGCAGCTCCCTTGGGACCCACAAAGTCGGTGTAATACTCCAGCTTGTATATAAGTCTTTTTAACTCATTTTATCGTCCAAAACAGTTCCTAACCCTCCTAGATTCTCTCCAAGTATTCCCCCATGATCCTAGAGTGAATCCAAAGATAAACCATGCAAGTTCGATGTAAAAAATATCGTGGTTACCATTAACTCCCTTTCCTTCTCGTTGTGACGACTTAGCAAGTTACTTGGTGTTGAAGTGATTTAAAGAACATAGGGTTCTTGGTATATTAAGGTAATTTTCATCTTCCATAACCTAATATTAAGTTTGTACAAGTGTTGGGTTGAATTTTGTTGGAGGATTCTTGAAGAAACTAGTAACTATGGAACTTGAAGTTGAGCTATGTTGTGTGGGCTGTTTTTACATGTTTAAGATACCAAATGGAATTGTAAAGGTATGGATATCATGGTGAGGATGAGGGTAAGTGAAGATGAAGCTAGAACATGTTGAATTGGATCTATAAAAGACCCTACAAAGTTATGCACATAAGTTGTTCGATGAAATGACTAAATGAACTTCCCTATAGAATATGAAGTCGATATTGATATCAATCCTTTGTATGATATATATTACAATCCGTAAGAGGTGCGAAGTCTTGTGCAATAGTTGTAAATTCGTTGATAAGGTATGTTAAGGCTATCCCTTCTTTCCTTTTGGAGAGATCCATATGATACAACAGAACGAGCAAACATGCAACTTTCACAAATGACTCTATTGTTAGAAGTACTAGGGTTGCCTGTGTTCTTGATTCCTCATATATCCTATTATCCTGTCTTCTGTTCACGGGTCTCAGAAAATACGTAAGCTGATAAAGTCTATTTGTGATTTTAACTGAAGGAATAATGATCTTATGACATTCCGAGAGATCATATTGACTTACTTCGTTATGCATTGCATTCATTTATCCATGACCAGATGACATTATACACACGTATATTATATGTATATGGCGTATGGGAAAAGGTTATAGAACTATATATATGCATCACCATCTAATCAGCTGGCATGCATTTATGATTTCGCCCACTGAGCGAGATGATATGATGGGATGCCTTTAGAGGCTTGATGATATTTATGCATATACGTATGCATGATATGACATTTATACGCATATGCATAATATTATATATGCATCAAGATCTATTCAGACTTACATGTTGAGTCCTTTACTCCATGTTTCTTTTTTATGTTTTTTATATACTAATTTTTATGCCTTACATACTAGGTATATTATTCGTACTGATCATGCCAAAAGGAAAGAAGGGAGACCAGCTACAAGCTGGCGGACCTGTGTCTCCATACCATAAACTTGGTGAGAGATATACCTGAGTGTGAGAGGTCCCTAATCAAGTGGTACAATAGCAGTACAAGGAACTGTGGCATTTGTGGCAAAATCGGGTATCTCATTGATGGTGTTAGGACACTGTCAAAATGAGGGAGATGCTACATCAATTTTTCTTTTCTTCTGTGCATTCCCTGCTCCCTTTCTCAGCAATGGATGAATGAGCTTCTCTGGGTTTTTTTCCTTCTCTATAGGCCTCTTCTCCACCCCGGCCTCATAACATAAATGAGTGAACAGGGATGGGAAAAATAAACTCTTACTCCTCTCTGCAACAACCTCTGTTATCTCATCAACAATAAGTTATCCCACCTTCACTGGCGTGCCCTCTATGATTGCGCAAATCACCCTTGCCTTCTCAAGTGTCACCTCGGTCTCATTAAGTGAAGGCATGACTCGAGCACAGATAATGGAGAGCCAAGTTATGGCCTCGGCAGTGAATTCAGAAGACTCGATCCTTGAGTGATTTCTTATCCAGTTTGGCATATTTCTACCGTGCAAATGGTCTACAAACCACTGTGTGCCCAATTCTTTAGCTCTATCCCTGTACACCTGGTTGTCAGCATTGGGAAGATTTTAATACGCATTTATCAGCGCTGGATCAAAGCGGACTAGTTTGCCCCAGACAGTAACAACCAAATCATTCTTGAAGTCGGTCTCTACAACATTTGCATAAAATTCTCTTATAACTTCATGATTGGCTGTTCTTGGCTCTTCCGCAAAGCAAATCCATCCACTCGATATTAATCTTCCATGGAACTCGGGCTGTCAACCTTCAAGGTTGGTCAAGAGAATACCTCTTTCTTTAATCATACTTCTACACAGTTGTTTGTCATAGCGGCGGGAACATCTTAATGATGAGAATATGTCCCGATCAAAGTACTCCTCTTCAGCAACTTGTTCGACATATTCTTGAACATTTTCATTTGTTTCTGAATCCATTATAGAGCTCAAAGTACCTACTAAAGGAGTAAACATGTTAAATACCAGTATGGACACATAATGCATTGTATTAGGAGGTATTTAGGCCAAAGAAAGAGATCAAAAGGCCTTAGGATCAAAAATAGCGAAGCTACTATTTTGGTGTCTGGGCATCAATGAATCGCAATCGTTAAACTGGTCACAGAATCGCGAAGAACAGTTTCGTTTCCAGCTGCAATAAAACTACGTGATCGTAGAAGGATATACGCGATCACAATGTGCAATTTTTTGTTCTCAGCAGAACTAGACCTACGCGATCGCGGAATGGGGAATCGCGATCGTGAGGGTCTTCTTCCTCGCCCAGTAACAACTCGCTTTGGCATTCCATCGAATGGGTTGTGTGTGCCAAGTTTGTGTTCATTTTTGTCGGTCAGTTAATCAAACATCTAACCCAGAAATCTTTCAACAATAAAACCCTCAAACTAAACCAACCTCACCCAGCAAGCAAGAACATGTAAAGCACACAAGATTTCTATTTTAAATTTTCACTCAAGCCCTAAAATCCCAAGGGTTTCTGCCATTTATCATTTTACACCAAGTAGGGGAGCAGAAGAAACAAAAAGAAATCCAAGAGATATGAGAGAAATGCACATACCTTAAGAGAGATGGGTGAAAATTTTGCAATGGAATTGAAACAAGACGAGGATTGGAGATGGTTTCCAGGGTTTAGGGGAGTATGAGAAGGTCGTTTCTTTGTTTTGAGGAAAAGTGGGTGTTCCTTGTTATTCCCAGTGTTTAAAGGTTTGGAACATACCTGTTAATTGCGATGGCGTGAAAGATCCTGCGTTCGCGTAGAACAAATTTACCAAAATGACGCGATCGCGTCTCTGTTACAGCGATCGTGTAGGGATAGAAAAACTTTGTTCTTTGTGCACGTGTAGGTTTTTATGCAATCGTGATTGTCTGCAATTTTCTGCAATTTTTCTTCACCTACTGGTTTGGACTGCCCGGACAATGCCACCTGCCCAAAACAACTCCAGAAATGTGAAAGTTGGCAGATTAGTTAAAAATAATATGCTAAGCTATTCTAAAAAAGAAAATTTAAAAAATGACTAAAAAAACTTTTGTAAATGATGGGTTGCCTCCCACCAAGCACCGCATTTAACATCGTGGCACGACGCGGATCAACTTTACCACATCTCTTGCCATTTGGACGATATGAATTGGGCACCCAAATTGGAATCAAGCTTGTGACCACGAGCGGTGGGGGTGGTAAGTTGATGATCAAGCCAAACATTAATTTCTTCATTTTGTATTTCTTGACTTTCATGTGAGGAATGTCATTTTGCCTTCTTGTTCCCTCAAATTGTAAGATCTATGGCCTTTGTCTTTCCTCCTCGCAATCCCTCATTGACTCGTGTAGTTCAATTCCCATATCACCACACAATTCCAATGTTGAAAAATTCTTGGAATGTGACATCAAACCTCCGAATTTCAATTCTTTCCGAATTGGACATCCTTTTTTCCCCCCGGAATAGAGTCAATCTTAACCATATTTCCAATTACACCGGTTGACTCTAATTCCATATTTTTATCGGCATCACTAACAAGCATGGAGTCGGTTGGCGGATGTTCAATTCTTGATTCCTCAAATTAAATCTCACTTTCTTCCTCGGAGTTGGACTCTTCTTGACCTCTTTTCACACTTTCAAATTGATAGGCATAATGAGCCTCAATCAATGACTTCATTTGATCTTCCAAAGTGCGGATAGTCTCATCATTTCGATGTAGTGCTTGTTTTAAGTCCTCAAGTGCCAAGCTTTGCTTCTCCTCATTTTCAAGAATGGCCTCCAACATGAGCATCATCCTCTCATTTTGAGCAGTTGAGAGTTCTTCTTGATTTGGATCTAGAGCCAAAGAAGGATTTTCAGCTTCCACCTCCAAGGAAGGTTTTGTGCTATCATTCACTTTCGAGGCTTTTTGGACCTCTAAATATTCAACCATTTCTCCCATTTGTGAGTGCAACCTTTCAAGCGCCAAATCATTTTGGAGGCTATTTTCCAAAAGTTCCTCCAAGGCATTTTGCTCTTTGTTTGCTCCTTCAAGTAGGCATTCTAATATGAGCTTGAACTCTCCACTTTGACCATGCTCAACTTCCTCCATATCCCTATAATTTTCATCACAAAAAGTAGACTCACCATAGCGGGGGATGGGGAAAGGGAAGGACACATAAGCACAATTATCCCAATGACCATTTTGACGACCACACTTATCAAAAATACTCCACTCATGGGTTTGAGATTGTGCACACAATCTGCCCATGGGAGAATTTAAACAATTTTGCCACAAGTGTGGTCCTCCACAATAAGGACAAGGGTCATCAAAGTATGAACAACTACCATTCGACCAATTTTCATTATATGATGCCATTTTTTAAAACTAAGAAAATAAACAAGAAACAAACAAGAAAATAAACCAAGATAAGAAGAATAATTACACAAATATTCACAAGTTTGGACCAAAGCACTTATGCTTACTTCTCAAAATAACCTAAATACACCAAATTGTTCCCCAGCAACGGCGCCAATTTTGATGGCGTCCAAATCCACTACTAAAAAGTAAATGGACACGGTCGCATGCAATATAGTTTACCCAACTATGAGTCGAGGTCGAATCCCACAGAGAACAATATGTTGGCGATTAGGCGTGTAAGAGAATTATCACTTGTTATGCAATGCCAACTAAGATATTTAATCCACACTTTAAATATGAATATTCCCATAAAAGATTCAAGTGTTGGAATAAATACTATACACTTAGATATACAATACAAAGTAAGGAAATGAAGAAATGAGCATAAATGAGTAAGAAATTCTCAACCTAAAGCTTCAAATCTTCAAGACCTAAGGGTGTGTGCAAGATCCCTCGCTTCCAAAACTTGTTCTTCTCTAGTCTGAGGACTGAAAATAAGCCAAAAGATATGCCAAAGATGAGCTAGGTCGTGTATTTTTTGGTTTGGATTTGAGGAGATGTGAATTTCCAAGTCTGCCCATGTCCGAAGCCCATTGGCCGCACCTGCGGAAGAGTCAACGCAGGTACGATTCCACAAAAGCGGACATCTAATCGCAGATGCGAAACTTGAGGGAATTGCCTTTCTCCACAAATGCGAAACTTGCCATCGCAGAAGAGACACCGCAGATGCGAATCACTAATCGCAGATGCGGTCCCAGTGCATGTGACTCCTTTCCGCAGATGCATTCTTGTCCTTCGCAGATCCGAAGTCGCATATGCGAACAGTGTTCCGCAGATGTGGAATCACTAAAGAATTTTGCACTTTTGTTACTCTTTTTGCTTCAATAAAGTTCAATTGATTTCAAATCACTTCATGGCATCATTTACCTGAAAATCTAGCAAGGCACACCATAAATCACCTCATTTTATAATTAAAGGATACAAAAACTAAGGAAAAGAGACTAGAATGAGTGGTAAAATCATCACTCATCAGGGATGCTGAATTTCATGCCTGCAGGTCAAGGTAGATAGCTGGATAGACCTTCCCAGTAGACAAAGTGAAACATTAGCTTTGTTGGTAAGATCTACTTCCTCGGAGTTACCAGGTCTAGACCTTGGTCCATTTTATATATGCAAGTTTGATGGGTAGGTCGAGGCCCTGTCCCGACCATGATACAGTTTAGTTTATCTTTAGAGGCTTGTAGGCGAGTCCTGTATATTTTGTATATCAGTATTGTGGCCTTACCAGCCCTATGTACATGTTAGTTTGGTATTGCTGGTTGTAGACATTCATGGTGGCCTCGTCGGCCTTGATTGGTATTGTCAGCTCGTAGGTAAGCCTCGTCAGCGTAAGTTGAGGGTTACCCCTCCAGAGTTCATAATTATAGAGTGGTATGCTCGGGCCAAATATGGCACCGGGTGCCGGCCACGGCTCCCCAGGTTTGGGGCATGACAACAATAGTTAAAATCCCAAAACTCGGTAATACTGAGTTATAAGCTCTACAAGAAGCACATAATAAGTCTCAAAGTGTACATCATTGTTTGGAATACATACACAGTAATAAAGCAACTATAGAGGGTGACTCTGAGGCCTGCGAGCAGAACAACAAGTATACCTTAAAGTCTCTAGCAGCTCGGGATCAACTCACCAATGACTAGCACGATTTGAGGTACTTGGATCTGCACAGAGAATGTGCAGAAGCATAGTATGAGTACACCACAGTCGGTACCAGTAAGTATCAAGTCTAACCTCGGTGGAGTAGTGACGAGTTTCAAGTCTAGACACTCACTAGTCAAAATAACCTATGCAAGATAAATCAATATAGAACTGACAACAGAGAAAGCATAACAAGAATAAATATCAACCAAGGGAGGAGTATGTGATATCAGGGGAATCGACCAACAACTCATAAAACACAAAGTGAAGTCATTTAGGGAAAATAATGATATGTTAAAAATATCAACTCGTTCCAAATAATGACATGATCAAAAAGCCACCCTCGTGTCGCCTCGTGCGCTTCACAATGAAATATTTCCCCTTACATAGCGACATGCGCAGAAGCCCCCGTATCTCATCGCGTGCGCATCACAATAAAGATTTCCACTTATTTGCAACACGCGCATAAGCCCCCTTATCTTGCCGCTTGCACATCACAATGAAGATTTTCCCTTATTTGCAACAAGCATGTAAGCCTCCTTATCTCTCCGCATGCACATCAATAACACCACCCTTATGCTGCCGCATGCGCATCTCACCACCCTTATACTGCACACAAGAACAATCAACCTGCACAACATGTACAACATATGCCATAACAACATAGCAACAATAATTCCAAAGTCACAACAAAATATAGCCCATGGCTCAACAATAATGTGTACAAGAATCATAATAATATTATAAGGGTGTGGGGGACAAAACAACAATAAAACATGTTCCATATAACAAACAACTCCAAAGCAAGACATATTAATTGCCTAAGGTCTAATTCGATCACAAACAACACATGCGCTTGTGTACACACTCGTCACTTCATGTACTCGTTGCTTTACATAAAACAAATAATGCAAATTAGACCAAATAATAAGGGGAACTTCTTCCACACAAAGTTAGGCAAGGTACTTACCTCAAACAAGCTGAATCAATACTCTAAGAAGCCCTTCCCATTTGAATCAACATCCTCAATTTCTTCACTTAGATTCATCAGTCAATCACTTAACTCAAGGCTAGAATAATGAATAATAAGAAGAATCCAAGTAAAATAAATACTTACACCAATCAGAATTGTTAAAAATCCCTCCGAAATTTCCCAAATACGAAATTTATAACTCAAAATCTTATTAAATACCCAAAACCTTCTAAATAAAGTACTTAAGTGATCTGCCCAGGTATACACATCGCGATCGCGAAGGAAAAATCCCCCGTCCAGCTGCCAACCATTCTACGCGAATTCCAGGCGACCCTCGCGAACTCGATGTTGAACCCGCTTGGCCTACGCGAACGTGGTCACGTGCACGCGACTGCGAAGAAACAACATGTGACATTCCCCCAGCCGGTCTTCCTCTATGGGAACACGACCTCTCCTACGCAAACGCGACTGCAAACATGACCTATACTTTGCAAACGCGAAGAACAAATGCCACCTGCCAAGAAAGTACTCTCCGCAAATGCAACTGCCTTGTCACGATTGCGATGAAGGAAACCAGGCATTAGAAATCAGCAGTCCAATACAAGAGGAAATGGTCTGAAACCCATCTGAGACACACCTTAGGCCCTTGAGACCCCGTCCAATCGCACCAACCACTCCCAAAACATAACACAAACCTACTCGAGGCCTCAAACCACACAAGATAACATCAAAGTCACGAATTGCACCTTAATTTAAGCCTAAGGAACTAATCCAATTTTCCAAATTCAAAACTTATGTCGAACATACCTAAGAACCACGGAATGACCTCAAATTTTGCATGCAAGTCCCCAATGATATAATGGGCCTATTTCAACTCTTGAAACCAAAATATGAACCCGATATCAACAAAGTCAACTCTCGGTCAAACATAACAACCTTCTAAGCCTTCTACTAACCAACTTTCGTCAAATAGAACCAAATCAACCTAGTAACCTCTAAATTCGAAACCAGATAGACGCCTAAGTCCAAAATCATCATACGAAGCTATTAGAACCATCAAAACACTATTCAGGAATCGTCTACACAAAAGTCATACGCTAGTCAACTCTTATAACTTATGCTTCCAACCAAGGGGTTGTGTCCCAAATCAATCCAAAACCTTCCCGAAATCAAACCAACCATCTACGAAAGTAATGTAACCATAAATAAACATATGTAAAGCATCAAATAGGGGAAACGTGGCTAAAATACTCAAAAAGATCGGTCGGGTCATTACAATAGATATGATAGTAGCATACCAAATAGGAAACATAGAGGTAAACTAAGGCCTCATTTGTTTTTTATTAAGATTAAGACGCCTAAATCTGAATATAAATCTGAATATCAAGATGCGTATTAAGATTAAGAAAAATCTGAACCTCAATACACATCTGAATATTAAGATGTATATTAAGATCTGAATACTAAATGATTAAGACTGTTTGATTTTTAACATCTGAATGTATAACATTTATCTTTACTTAAAAAATTAATACAGATAAAATTCAAATAAAATCCTAATTTATCTTATATTTTATCAATAAAATATATAGTTATTAAAAAATATGGTAGTTGCTGGTAGTGATGGATACCGATTGTACTTGTGAATGCCGATTAGTGGCGGTGGTTGGTGGTATTTTTGGTTGATGGTGGTGGTTCAAGATAGTAGCTAGTGGTGATTTGTAGAGGTGACGATTATAATTGAGGATGGTAATGGTGGATTGTGACAATTATTAACGGCGAGTGGTGGTGGTAGTTATGATTGAGAAATGTGATGGTATGTGGTGATAGTTTATAATGATGGGCAGTGCTGACTATGGTTGTTGGTGGTAATGGGGTGGCTAGTTTTGGTAGTTGAGGTGGATGAGTGTTGGTTGTGATTGAGAATGATGGTGGTGGGAGTGGTGCGGATGGTGAGTGGTGGTAGTCGATAATGGTGACCGCTATAACTGTGGATGATGATGGTGGTGGTGGTGGTTGGCATGGTGGTAGTTGATAATGGTAGGCAGTGGTGGCATTTAATAATAAATATAGATGATAGTCTTAATGAAATTAAGTCTTTATTATAGATCTTAATCATACAAACCTTTCAAGTCTATTAAGTGGTTATGAAGGTCAAAAACAAACACACTTAATAATTAAGATCTGAATAATTAAGATTCATACTTTAAAAATAAATGCACTTAATATCTGAAATCTGAATGATCAAGATTTAGACCTCTATTAGGTGCAAAAAAATAAGGCCTAAGTAAGAAACATAGACGTGAAAGTAACATACAAGATAGAAAACAAAGATATAAACAAAGGTAGAGTGCATTTATGTGTCTAAGGAACAAGTAACCATAACATAAGGTCTAACTCCCACCTCTCGCATAGAAACAACCAACATGCCAATCTCATTTCAAACTGCACGAAAATATTTATAGTGCCAATCACATATCAACCGAACAGGATTACCATCACCAACTATCGCCCTAAGGCCCCAATTATAATCTCTTATTATGAATAAAGAAGCTCAAGTAGCACAAGAATAAAGGATATAAATATGTGTTCATGATATAGGTTCTGCTACGGCTCAATTAAGTACATCAACAATCTCAAAAATAGTCCATCATATAAAATTAAGAGGTAATGAGCTAAAATGTGATCTCTAGCATGGATATTTGGACTCATGTTATCATGAAAATCAAGTAAGGCATAAGTCAAGAAGATCACAAAATTCAACAAGGCACAGAGAGGCATATAATCTACCCCAAGAATGGATAACCATGACACATGCATATACGCTCGTCACCTTATATATGCATCACCCCCGCATGTAACAAACAATATCATTTATTAGGAAAAGTTCCCTCAAACCAAAGCTAGGCAAGACATTTACCTCATCCAGGCTAGTCCAAAGCTCCAAAATTGTATTTCCTTGAAAAATTACCTCTAACCGTCTCTAATCTAGCAAAACATCAGCTAAATAAGTCAACCATTGTCGTACGAAGTAACCCCAATCAATAAAGCTTCAATCTTTGAAGAATTTTCAAAAAGTAAACAAAATTAAAGTCGGGCCCCCGTACCCGAAATCTAGAACCAATACCAAAATCCGATGACTTATAACCTAGCCAGTCCAGATATGTTATTAGTTTACAGGTCTGAGTTCAAATCAGTGTTCAAAACCACAAAATACACTTTCTTATCCGGTAGACAAAAAACCCAAAATTCACTATCAGCAATTGTCGGAATTGTTGCACTAGAAAATCAGCAATTGAAAAAGCTTCATTTTAGAGCCCAAAAGTTATTCGGAGCCTTCCGGACACAAACCATATATGCATTTCAATCATAAAACACGCTATGAACCTGTTCGCACACTCAAAACATTGAAAAGTGGTCGTCTTGACCCGATATTGACCGTGATCAAACTCTTTATCCTTAACTAGTTTCTCAACTAATGACCCAAAATGCATCTGAGCCCCTCGGGACCCCATCCAATCATACCAAATTGTACAAATACATTATCTATACTTATCTAAAGCCTAAAAACACCAATGGAAACATGACAGCAACGAATCAAGGCTCAAACCGAATAGAATTTCTCTTAAGTTGTTAATTCTTCGTTCTTTCAAAAGAGTGTCTAAATCACACTTAGAGACTTCGGATTACTTCTAGAATTTGCACACAAGTTTAATTCAGATGTATATAGACCTATAAAAAGTCTCGAAACACCTATTGGGGTGCAATAGCATCTAAGACAACTCTTGGTCAAACTTATGAACTCTAAGTTTTTCAAATTGCCAACGTTCGACAAATAGTGTCGAATTCTTCTGATGTGACGACCCGGCCGGTTGTCTTAAGAATTTACACCCCGATCCCCTATTAACT
Source organism: Nicotiana attenuata (assembly GCF_001879085.1). Lineage (NCBI taxonomy): Eukaryota > Viridiplantae > Streptophyta > Magnoliopsida > Solanales > Solanaceae > Nicotiana > Nicotiana attenuata. The sequence goes on along the minus strand of NW_017670647.1, from coordinate 361,952 downwards.
GCTTCCCCTAAGTTCATTTCTGCTATTTTGGTTTGCCGGGACGTTCGGTGTTGAGTTTCGGAGAGTTCTGGGACACTTAGTCCCTAAATGAGAGCTTAAGTGTTGAAAGTGATCCGTAGTCGGAACAGTATAAAGACGAACTCGGAATGGAAATCCGATGATTCCGTTAGCTCCGTTAGGTGATTTCGGCACTGGGAGCGTGTTCGGAATGTATTTTGGAAGACCGTAGCTCATTTAGGCTTGAAATGCCGAAATTTGAATTTTTGAAGTTTCTGGTCCGATAGTGAGTTTTTGATCCGAGGATCGGATTGGAGTTCCGGAAGTTGCAGTAGCTCCGTCATGTCATTTGGGATGTGTGCGCAAAATTTCAGGTCATTCAGACGTGTTTTGGTTAGGTTTTTGATCGAAAATGTATTTTGATGGAATTTGAAGTTCTTAGGCTCAAATTATTGATTAATTCGAGTTTCCGGCATTGTTTTAGGTGGTTTAAGGATTGGTACAAGTTTGAATGAGGTATTAGGTGTTATTGGTGCTTTTACTTGAGGTCCCGGGGGCCTCGGGATGATTTCGGGTGGTTAACGGAAGAATTTGAGAGGTGTTGCAGCTGCTGAACCATTGCTGCTTCCGGTATTTTTGCATCTGCGGCTTGGGAACCACAGATGAGGCGCCGCAGAGGCAGCTAAAAGGCCGCAGAAGCGGCTTTGCTCCTTTCCCTCAGAAACCGCAGAAGCGGTGCTATTCCCGCATAAGTGGAGCCGCAGAAGCGGCTCAGGCATCGCAGATGCGGCTCCAGCTTTTCTTTAGTTTCCGCAGAAGCGGAAGTTCCCCCGCAGATGCGGTTTCCCACCTGCGACCCCCTTTATCGCAGACGCGGTCCCTGGCCTCTTAGTGAAAACCGCAAAAGCGGCTCTTGTTCCGCAGAAGGGGGACTGCAGAAGCGGTCCCTTGTCCGCAGAAGCGGAAATGCCTGTGCAGATATAGAAATTTCGAGGGTTAGATTTCATAAGTTAGAAAAATCAAATTGAGCTTGGGGAAGGGCGATTTTCAGAGGGTTTTGAAGAGAAGACTATTGGGTAACGTTTCTTTAATCCCTTCTAGTTATATTTCATCATTTTGTAGTTAAATCCATCATTAAAAATTCGAATTTGGGATCAAAAATGGGAAAATTGGGTGAAACTTCATAGGCTAAACTATTGGGTTTTTGAGTGGGTGTTTGACCTCCGATTTGGAAGATTTTTATATGGTTAGACTCGTGAGAGTACGAGAGTTCTGGAAATGTGAAAATTATTCGATTCTGAGGCATTGGTCTGAAGGGAATTTTGGTTATTTTACCTAATTTCACGTCGTAGCTTTGAATTTAATAGTAATGTTATTCACAATATGTAATTGAATTGAATAGATTTGGGCCATTTGGAGTCAGATACTCGTGGCAAAGGCGTGATTTCTAGTTGATTTTGAGCCGGTTCGAGGTAAGTGGCTTGTCTAACCTTGTGTGGGGGACCTTTCCCCTTAGGATATGATATGTGGTAATTGAGTGCCTTGTACGTGAGGTAACGAGCGCGTACTTGAGCTATTTGTTGAAAAATCCGGTTTTTACTTAAGATATTGAGACTGAGTTTCTTTCATATTTGCCTTGTTTTACTTGCAGTTATAACCTGTGTTAGATTAGAAAAGCATGTTTAGTTGATTTAACTTGCCTAATTGTTTAAGTTGCCTTGACTGTACTACGTGAAGCATGCTAGGCTAGTACTACCTGATGTTTGTCTTTCGTACTTTATTTCTGAATATCTTCTGGTTGTTGTTGCGCATTTACATTGGGACTACGGATGTGGGATTCCGGTAGCTCCCCCCCCCCCTTGTTTGTTTACTTTGGGACTGCGGGTTCGATTCCCGATAGATCCCCCTGCACATTTACTTTGGGACTGCGGGTTAGATTCCCGATAGATCCCTCTGTACATTTACTTTGGGACTGCGGGTTAGATTCCCGATAGATCCCTCTGTACATTGATAGCTGGACTACGGGACGGTATCCTGGGAGATCCTTCGGATATACATAAATGATGGACTACGGGACGGTATCCCGGGAGATCCACTGGACAGTTGAGAAAAGGACTACAAGGCGGTATCCTGGGAGATCCTCATTGTTACCATTGGTATTGAGCTGTACTTATTCTGTGTTTGCTCCGTTCTTTGTGTATTTGTTATTGCTTTGTTTAGTCTGTCTTATTCCACTGTTGTACTCACTGTTTCTGCATATTTTCATACTGTTGATTTATATTTTATTGTTTAACCTCAGTAGGGCCCTGACCTTCCTCGTCACTACCCAACTGAGGTTAGGCTTGGCACTTATTGAGTACCGCTGTGGTATACTCATGCCCTTCCTATGCATGTTTTTCTTGTGCAGATCCAGGTACCTCTACTCAGGTGCACTATCCTTGAGGCGAGGAGATACACGGAGACTTTGATGTATATCTGCCGTGTCCGCAGACCAGGAGTCTCTATTCCGTTCCAGCTTTAGTACTTAGTTTATCCCTTTTCTCTCAGTTGTTTAGATATTCTGGAGTTAGAGCATCGTACTATGTTTTTGTTAGCCTGTGGTTCCCGTGAGTTTCCAGGTTTTGGGATTGAATTATAGACTTCCGCATTTCTTTTGAGTTGTATAGGCCGAGCGGCCTTATATGCAGTTATTATTTTAATATGTCTAGCTTTATTTAACCATTTCGCAAGTTAGGTTGTTATTTCCACATTGTTAGGCTTACTTAGTTGTAGGAACTAGGTGCCATCACGACATGTTCATGGAGGGTGAACTGGGGTCGTGACAAGTTGGTATCAGAGCTCTAGGTTCATAGGAGTCACGGAACACAGGCCGATTTATTAGAGTCTTGCTGATCGGTACGGAGACGTCTGTACTTATCTACGAGAGGCTATGTAACTGTTTAGGAAAAAATCTTCATTTCATTTGAATTCCTTGTCGTAAAATATTTTTGAACCTCAATTCTAAACTTCTGACTTCTATTCTCTCACAGATGGTGAGGACACGTGCTACTCGAGATGATCAGGCACCCGCGCCCCTACTGCAGCCGTCAGAGGCTGGGGCCGGGGGGAGATCGAGGACGCGCACGTGGTGCAGCTAGAGCACCTGCGCAAGCTGCCGCCGAGGTACCACCAGCAGATCCAGCCGGAGCCCAGTCACCTGGCACACCTACTACTGCCACTACTACTCCAGCGCTCCAGGAGACTTTGGCTCAGTTCATGAGCATGTACACCATCTTGGCTCAGGCAGGGTTGCTTCCCCTTGTTGCGAGCCACATCCCAGGCCGGGGGAGGAGCACAGACTCCCGTCGTCCGCACTCCTGAGCAGCGAATGCAAGGTTGAGCAGGCTCCCAGATATTCCTGCACCGCCTGCAGCGCCAGTTCAGCCCGAGAGATGGTCAGCTGCTTCAGAGGACGAGCACCGGAGACTTGAGAGGTTCAAGAAGATGATCCCCCAGTGTTCAGTTGATTAGCATCAGACGATTCCTTGGGATTTCTAGAGGAGTGTCACCGTATTCTTCGCACTATGGCATAGTGGAGTCCAGCGGGTTTCTTTCACTGCTTTTCAGCTCCGGGGAACCGCCTATGATTGGTGCGCACTTATGAGATAGACAGTCTAGTCGAGGCTGCTTCACTGACTTGGACCCAATTCTCGGATATGTTTATGAGAGAGTTCATCCCCGAGTCTCAGGGACACATGGCGCACAGAGTTTGAGCATTTGCGCTAGGGTGCTTTGACCGTTCGGAGTATGCTATCCGTTATACCAGATTGGCCCAGGCATGCACCGGCTTTGGTCGCTACAGTTCGGGAGAGAGTCCGCAGGTTCATTGAGGGTCTTATTCCACCCATCAGATCTAGCATGGCTCAAGAGTTGGAGATGGACATTTCTTATCAGCAGGTAGTGAGCATTGCTAGGAGGATTGAGGGTATGCTCGCCAGGGAGCGAGGGGAGAGGGAGGCCAAGAGGTCCGAGAGTCGGGTCACTACTCTGGTGCCCGTACCCCATCAGCAGGTCATTATGGTAGAGTTATGCGGGTCGCCCTGTTCATTCAGCTCTTCCAGCAGCCGGCAGTGCTCCAGCTCCACCTACACCTCAGGACGCTTACTATGCACCTCCAGTTTCTAGTGCGCCTCTTGCGCGGGGGTACTTCCCAGGGGTCAGTCCAGCAGACCTGGCCCTAGTCAGTCACAGCCATCGCGCCTCCCCAGAGCTTGTTTCGAGTGTGATGATACACGCCACATGTGTGCCCCAGACTTGGTAGGAGGTGGCATCTTCACAGACTGCTCAACCACAGCGTCTCCTCAGAGTTCTCAGGCCATGGTCATAGCTCCAGCTGCTACCCCACCTGCCCAGCCGGCTAGGGCGAAGGTCGGGGAGATAGAGGTCACCCAGCGAGAGAGGGGTCGGGCCATATATCAATGCTATTCCTGCTCGTACTGAGGCTGTTGCGTTCGACTCCATTCATTACAGGTATTATACTGGTTTGTCACAGAGAGGCATGCGGTTTTATTCGATCCGGGGCTCTACTATATTCTTATGTGTCTTCTTACCTTTGCTCCACATTTGCGGTGTGCCTCGAGATTCTTTGAGTGCCCCCGTTTATGTTTCTACTCCTGTGGGAGATTCTTTTATTGTGGACCGCATTTATCGGTCATGCTTGGTTACTATTCGTGGTTTTGAGACCAGAGCGGATTTATTGTTACTCGGTATGGTGGATTTTGACATTATTTTGGGGCATGGACTGGTTGTCGCCCCATTTTGCTATTCTTGATTGTCACGCCAAGACTATGACGATGGCGTATGCCACGTATTCTCGGCGTATTGAGTGGAGTGGTACTTTAGATCACACCCCAGTAGAATTCATCTCTTTCTTAAAGCTCAGTGCATGGCTGAGAAGGGGGTGTGCCGCGTATTTGGCTTATGTGAGAGATGTTAGTGTTGATACCCCTTCTGTTGATTCGATTCCAGTGGGTACGGGACTATCCCGATATGTTTCAAGCCGATCTTCCGGGCATACACCCGATAGAGACATTGATTTTGGCATTGATCTGTTGCCGGGGTCACTCAGCCTATTTCCATTCCTCCGTATCGTATGGCTTCCTCCTGAGTTGAAAGAGTTGAAGGATCAGTTGGCAGGAATTTGCTTGTAAGGTTTCATTCGACCCAGTGTTTCACCGTGGGGTGCTCCTGTCTTGTTTGTGAAGAAGAAGGATGGTTCTATGCGTATGTGTATTGATTCCGTCAGTTGAACAAGGTTACAGTGAAGAACGTTACCCTTTGCCTCGTATTGATGATCTGTTTGACCAGCTCAGGGCGCACAGGGGTTTTTCTAAGATTGACTTGCGCTCAGGTTACCATCAGTTGAAGATTCGGAGCCAGATATCCCGGAACTGCCTTCAGGACTCGGTATGGTCATTACGAGTTCCTTTTTTGTCATTTGGGCTGACCAATGCCCCAGCAGCTTTCATGCACTTGATGCATAGTTGTATTCAGGCCATATCTTGACTCGTTCGTTACTGTTATTATTGATGATATTCTGGTGTGTTCCGGAGTCGGAAGATCATGAGCAGCACTGAGGACCGTGCTCAGACCTTGAGGGAGAAGAAGTTATATGCAAAGTTCTCAAAATGTGAGTTTTGGCTGAGTTCTGTGGCATTCTAGGCCATGTGATTTCGAGTGAGGGGTATTCGGGTGGATCTGAGGAAGATAGCGACCGTGGCAAAGTTGGCCCAACCGTCCTCAGCTACAGAGATTCGTAGTTTTCCTTGGCTTGGTGGGCTAACTACCCGTCGCTTCGTGAGGGATTTTCATCGATTGCTGCCCCTATGACTAGATTGACCTAGAAGGGTGCCCTATTTCAGTGGACAGAGGAGTGTAAGGCGAGCTTTCAGAAAGCTCAAGACAGCATTGACTACAGCCCCAATTTTGATGTTGCCTACGCGGCTCGGGGTCTTATACTGTCTATTGTGACGCCTCGAGAGTTGGCCTTGGAGCGGTGTTGATGCAGGACGGTAGGGTGATTGCCTACGCGTCCAGACAGTTGAAGATACATGAAAAGAATTACCCTGTCCACGACCTTGAGTTAGCTGCCATTGTTCATGCCTTGAAGATCTGGCGTCATTATTTGTACGGTGTGCCTTGTGAGATCTATACTGACCACCAGAGCTTGCATCACCTACTCAAGCAAACGGATCTTAATATGCGTCAGAGGAGGTGGTTAGAGTTGCTGAAGGATTATGAAATCACTATCCTGTATCACCCTTAGCAAGGCCAATGTGGTGGCGGATGCCTTGAGTCGCCGGGCCGAGAGTTTGGGGAGTTTGGCAATATTACCAGCTTCAGAGAGGCCTATGGCGATGGATGTTCAGGCCTTAGCCAGCAGTTTGTGAGATTGGATCTTTCGGAGCCCAGCCGGGTTCTAGCTTGTGTGGTTTCCCGGTCCTCTTTATTTGATCATATCAGGAGCGGCAGTATGATGACACTCATTTGCTTGTCCTTCAGAACAAGGTTTAGCGTGGAGATGCCAGAGATATGACCATTGGAGATGACGGGGTATTGAGGATGCAGGGCCGGATTTGTGTCCCAATGTTGATGGTCTTCGAGAGTTGATTCTAGCAGAGGCCCATAGTTCGCGGTATTCCATCCATCCGGGTGCCGCGAAGATGTATCAGGACTTGAGGCAGCACTACTGGTGGAGGCGGATGAAGAAAGATATAGTTGGTTATGTGTCTAGATGCCTCAACTGCCAGCAGGTGAAGTAATGAGCACAGTGCCCGGGTGGTTGCTTCAGCAGATAGAGATTCCGGAGTAGAAAATGGGAGCGCATCACCATAGACTTCCTATCGGGACTCCCACGGACCTTGAAGAAAGTTTGATGCCATTTGGTCATTGTGGATCGGCTGACCAAGTCCGCTCATTTCATTCTTGTGTGTACCACTTATTCATTGGAGCGGTTGGCGGAGATTTATATCCGGGAGATCGTCCGTCTGCATGGTATTCAGTTTCTATATT